>NC_063178.1:18483286-18660786 GCF_023159225.1 Perognathus longimembris pacificus
ATGATAGTTAATGATTATAATTAACAATTTTATAAAGCTTACTTTTATATAATACTCTTAAATATCTGCATAATATCAGCAACCTTGTGATAAAACATGTCTAATAATCAATTTTTCCAAGAAGGAGCAGAAAGATGAACCAATTTACACAGTTAGCAAGAGATGGATTTAAAATATCAAAGATAGACAATGCATCACAAGCACTGAGCTATTTTTCTCTTCTAGAAATAAATCTCTGAATAGCTGCATAGCTTAGTAGTAGAGCACTTGCTAAACATGAACATGCTTGTTTGATACTTAGCACTGCAAAAAATACCCGTTTCTACACTTAAGAAAAGAGGTAGCTTACAAAAGTAGGTTGAATTCATTGTATTCATATGCTGTTAAATACATAAACCAGCATAATGTACATAAATGAACAAAAGCTGAAAAATGGGTCATGCCTGATATTACAAATAGAGAATCACACAATTTCTCTAAAAGCCTCTATCAGACTATCAGTTAACAATTATAACAAACAACATACATCAGAAATTGAGGGTGCAAATATGTCTCATAAAACTATAAAAATTCAAATTACACACATTAATTTCATAAGTTAACTATCTCTACAGAGAGAAAAACCAGAATAATCTGACAGAGTAGAGACAAGTTTCAGTACTAAAGATATATTTAATTAAACCAGACACAGATTCATTTGTGAATTACATGAATTATTTGACTTTTTATATCTCAATGTAAATTAATAGTAGCAGAAACAACTTCTAATATCCTAATTTGATTTGTTTCATATGAAGCTAAAAACCCCAGACTTCAATTATGCTAACTCAAATATCCAAAAACTAAACTCTTTGAATCCTAATAATTTTCTATGTCTACTAAAATATTTGAAGCCAATAGAGAAAAAAGTGTATATTTTACTTAAAAGTATATAGCCACATAAAGAGTAAGTTTTAGTAGATCACAACAAAAATATAGCAAGTATTTTGTTTAATTCTTTATCCCTCTCATTGCTGTAACAATATACCTTAGGCTGAATCACCTATAAACAACAGAGGTTTGTTTGTCATAGTCCTGAAGGCTGTGGAGTCCAAGATCAAATCATAAGCAACCCTAATATCTAAGTAGTGTCCAGTCCTCTCTCTGCCTAGTCCATATTTTCACACTTACAGATCTGTAACAGGGGATGGGTACCACTGGCACGCAGAGAAGGAAAAGGGGCACTAGATCCTTCTTTCCTACCTTTTACATTACCTTTCTACATGAGGGATCTGCATTCATAAGTCACTCTGAATTTTCTACATATAATTTTTGGGCAATAATCTATATTCACACATCAGCATTCCATCTCTGTTTCCAAAAATCCATGCTTATCACAACAGAATATAATGATTGCATGGCAATAGTCCCCAAACTTATTCTCAATATAGTAAGATTGCATCCCAACCCCAACTCTTATGTAAATAACATATAAAGCAGGTATGTGGACATATCAAGGTACAATTAATACTAAAGAAAACTATTCTCTACTCGTGAAGTTACAAATCTTTAAAAACTTGCTTTTGAGATAGAAATTTATGATGGAGTTCACAGAAAAATAGCACGAAGCAAGAATCACCATGAGTCGTCTTCACACATCCTTACATGGGAAAGTAGAAATGATCTCCTTTCCTATTGTTCGTACCTACATTGTCGTGTTTCCCTAAATTAATCCTTGTTAAACTCCAAAAAATATTAATGAGTTTCCAAATATAAGTATCAACAACAACAATAACTTGGGCTGGTGGCCAACTTATTGACTTAGGATCTGTTGTTACCTGTTGCTTCTCCACACTAGGTTTCTGAATGGAGTCTCTAGAGTTAGACGGTAGTAGACACCCCTGCCCTTCAATGTCATTGACAGATATCCTAAGGGATGCTTTTTATACTGCCCTTAACCCTGAAGCCATCTCTGTGTAGGTTCCAAGACTCTCTGAGACTTCACTGAAATCAGATGATTGGAGCCAAGTTCCTCTAGTTCTTGTACTGTTTCATTCTTATGGATTATTTCTCAAAACCAAAAGGTACCACTTCATAACTGAATTACATTGGGTCTTAAGTACCAACTGATGAACTGAATGGAAATATATACAGAGCATATATATATGCGTATAAAATATATATTTATAAATAAAATATATCAATGTCATGCAAAGTATCATTTCTTGAATATGATCAGCTCTACCTTCTTGAATTTGATCCACACGTTCTGATTTTAGATCTTCAATTGTAATACCCCCATCCATGACTTGATCTACCAAAATGAGAGGAAAAATCTCATATTGAATTGAACACAAAATCACAATTGAAACTTACCAATTATGGTCAAATTTAAGGAAACTATAATTTCCAAGATGTGAACTATTAATGTCAGCAATTAATTTGACAAATTCCACATCTATTCCAATTAAAACACTGAAAATTTTAAATTATACGTTTGCTTCTAGATACGGTTTTGAGAATAAAGTTCTAGGTCAAGCCAATAGCTAATAATTGAGTTCTAGATAATCATCAAAGGCATTCTTATTAAATTTATGAAAAAGTAAAAGTATGATTCGGTATGAATTCATTATAATTATTCACTTCTATTAAATTTAGGACTATGAAGAAAAATATGATGAATTAGAAATGATATTTTCTTACTAATATTACTTATAAGACTAAACTTAGGGCTGGGAGGTAGCTCAGTGGCAAAGTGCTTGCCTTGCAAGTGCAACTTCCTGGGTTCGATCCCCAGTACAAAAAAAAGAGACCAAAAAGCTGTATATTCCTCTAAATAGATTTGTCATGTAGGATTTTTAAAGTAAAAAGAGAAATTTAAAATGAAATGCATATGTGTAAAAATCCTTCACATTCAATGTTACTGGTATCCATAAGTAAATTCTTAAATTAAATTAAAACATATTTTATATAGTATGGCCAAATTATTAATCATGGTATATATATCTATCTATTTATAATCCTGAGATGTGTCCTAATACACATCTCAGTTGTTATTACTCTAGTTATAAAATTTAGCTAAAGTTTATGACTAATATAAACTTATTAATTAATTAATAACAACTTAGTAACAACTGCCATTTTTAATTTGGGAAATGTGTTTCCTAAATTATTTTCTTATCCTTTCTAATTAAAATATAACAAAATACATGTGAAACGGTTTTAACATAAGAACATTTCGTGTAATGGCTATAATTTGTTGAATAACAAAATCATCTTCACTGTTCGCTGTTTGTTTTGTGCTACAAGTGGAACTTGAACTCAAGGTCTCACACATTTCACTTGGGTTTTTTACTTAAGGCTGGCCTTTTAGCACTTGAGACATACTTCATCTTCCCCATTTCTGTTTACATTTTGCTCTCTGTATTTCTTGTACAGAAATTTAAAAATTATTATAACTCTACTTGCAATTATTTTACAAAACAAAGCTACACTTGCCCAAACTTTCCTCAGTGTGGGATTGATTGATTTATAGTTTAATTAAGTACAATTTTGTGGGACTCATTTATAAACTGAAAATTGCATAACAAATGATATCCTATTTTCCCATTTGTCTTCACAATATTGAATTACAAGTTGTCACTAATTCTTGTGAACATGTTGGTGGTAGCATTTGCTTAGTTTTTGCATTTTAAGAGTGTTTACGAATCTTGATATGTCTTTATTTTTGTATTGAAATTCTGTGTATATAGTTAAGTAAGGGTCATTATCATAGCCTTATCTATCTTCTGTTTTACTCAATTATTTAATTGAGTTGAGGCACTCTTTTGCAAGACAAACTTTAGAGTACATTTTGCAAAATTATAAAAACACAAGCAAAAAGCTGTTGGTTTTCTAACTAGATGTGAGTTTATATACATGTTAATTTGGTATATTCTCTTAGAAGAATGGATAGCTTCCAAATTTGTCATTTTGCTGGGGATATGGCCTAGTGGCAAGAGCGCTTGCCTCGTATACATGAAGCCCTCGGTTCGATTCCCCAGCACCACATATACAGAAAATGGCCAGAAGTGGCACTGTGGCTCAAGTGGCAGAGTGCTAGCCTTGAGCAAAAAGAAGCCAGGGACAGTGCTCAGGCCCTGAGTCCAAGGCCCAGGACTGGCAAAAGAAAAAATATCAAAAGTATTTTGCTGGGAATATGGCCTAGTGGCAAGAGAGCTCACCTCCAAATTTGTCATTTTATTTTCATATAAAATTTATCATTTTATAACTAGCATATGAATCTTTATCATAGTTTCTCTATCATATGAATCTAATATATTTCCTCATTGTTATTATGTATTTTATCACTTTGTTTTATTTGGCTCTACTCAGTGCCATATAGGAATAGTCTTGTTTTTTGGCCACATTTTAGCCACTTTACTGGGAATTCATATGGTTAGGAAATATTTAACTATTTTCAGTTTATAACAAAGAAGTCCAGCCATCTGTAATAAGAGTGTTTTGTGGCCACTTCTAATAATAATAATAACAACAACAACCAGAGGATACTTTGCTTTTCCTGCTACATTGGCTAGACATTTTACAAGGACATTGAAGGTTAAATCCAGGGAAATGCATGGGCCAGTCAAGTTCTCCACCATTGACCTTTATAAGATAGAGAAAGGCTAAATTGCCCATAATGTCCATTAATATGTTATCCTTTTGCCTCAGCCTATTGAGCAGTTAACCACCATGCAAAGCTTGGTTAGGCATTTTTTTTTCCTTATTGTCAAAGTGAAGTACAGAGGGGTTACAGTTTTGTATGTAAGGAAGTGAGTACATTTCTTTTCCGACTTGTTACCTCCTCCCTCATTCCACTCCCAGCCCCCAGCCTCCTGCTTTCCAAATGGTTTTGTAAGTATTGCTTTTGGAATCGTTTGTCTTTCTATCCTTTGTCTCTCAATTTTGGTATTCTCTTTCCCTTCCCTAGTTCTAGTACACGCATATACAGTATCCAGGGAACTAGGCTCAGATACAGTGATAGCAGAGGTAAAACCATGGGAAGGGAATATGAGAGAAAAAAAAAGGGTACTGTTTCACATGGCATGTTGAAAATAACTACAGCAATGATATACCACTTATTTCCATAACGTGGAGTTCATTTCACTTATCATCATCTTATGTGTTCATACAGTCATAACTATTGAGCTATTGTGATCTTCTGCTATGACTAACCTAAACATGAACTAATTATTCCCTATGAGGGAATTGATTAGACATTTTATAATAATATTTCCTTTAAAAAACCAGAGATAGAAATATTATCAAATTTCCTATTTTAATTACATTTTATTATACAATAAAATGTAAAATTTTTCATTAGTAAAACACTTTTTAAGTTAAAGGATTATTTGTCACGATAACAAATTAGGAATAACTATTTCTATTTACAGGAAAAATTAAAATACACAAGTTGTTTTTTCTTCCATCTGTTTAACAATATTTATTGTCACATAATGATCTGAAATTGAACTCAAAAACTTCAAGAGATAGGTAGATAGAATGGGGAGAATGATGGATGTGATGACTCTGGTTAAGGTATAATATTTACATAAATGGACATGTTGAACTAAAACCATTTCATACAACTACTTAAAGAAAACAAAGGAAAAAGAGAAAACAATTAGAAATTAGGGATTGTACTATATGCCCTATGATTGTCAACAGATTTGCATGCTAGGAGGAACAGAGTGAGAGAATGAGAGAGAGAGAGAGAATGTATATATGGAAATGCTGCTACCGGAAAGCAATAGTAATAGGAGAAAGAAAATGTAAAAGAAGAGCTTGTGTAAAAGGGACAGGAAACATTTTAACACAGCTAAAGCCAAGTAAACCATGTTTTACTGTAATTTAATCCATTTTTCCCAGAGTACATATAAATCTGTAAGGAGCTGGGCACCAATGGCTCATGCCTGAAATCCTAGCTCTCAGGAGGCTGAGATTAGAGGATCACAGTTCAAAGCCAGCTGAGGCAAGAAAGTCCATAAGACTCTTATCTCCAATAAACCACCAGAAAATCCTAAGCGGTGCTTATGGCTCAAATGGTAGAGCCCTAGCCTTCAGCTGAAGAGCTCAGAGACAGTAGGCCCAGAGTTCATGGTCTCCCTCATTGGCAATAATTAGTATATGTCTAGGATAGTCCTAGCAGAGGATCACAGTAGCTCGATGACTGTGTACATATGACCATATAAGATGACGCCATGTGAAATAAACTCCAAGATAGGGAAACAAGAGGTTTTCATTGTTGTTTTTAATGAACCATGTGAAATTATTTCTTTTGTCTTTCATTTTTCTTTCCTGTGGTTCAACCCCATGTGGTCACTGTATTTGATTTTGGTACCCTGGGCAATGTATATACGTTTATCTGAATTAGGGAAGGAAAAGGGAACAGCAAAACGGTGAGTCAATGGACAAGGGTGAACAAATGCAACAGCGATACCCTCAAGGCAATCTGTTGGAAACTAACCGCACAACTTGTCGGGGTGGGGGGCCTGGGAAGGAGGGGAGGGTAAGTGGGAGAAAAATAAAGGAGAGGATAGCAAGTTTGACAAGAAATGTACTCACTACTTTACATATGTAACTGTAACCCCTCTGTACATCATGTTGACAATAGAATTAAATTTAAAAAACAAAACACTATAAAGAGCCATATTGTGAAAATTTGAAACCCATGTCCAATTATATGACTGGAGAGAATGTATCTACCGCTCCACTCATTGATTAGATGATAATCATAGTAGTGGATCCCATATATGCTTTCCTTCTAAATTATTTTGTACTAGGTGTTCAATTAATAACAAAAATGCTATTACTCATTTATTATAAAAAACAAACAGAACATGAGTTTGATATCAGTGTGCAACTGCATTTCAAATTTGCATACAAAGACCTAAGATTACTTGCTAATTTTATACACACCAAGCTTGTCCACAGGTTGTTTCTTTTGCTTCTTAATTGGCGGATACTCTTCTTTCAATGTTGAGGGTATTGGCAAAACCTTTCCATCAATCTTCGGAACCACTTGCTTTTCTACAGAACAGAGGAATGAAGTTCATGTTGAACAGGCATACTTTCACTATAATATAGAGAGGAATTAAACATTTTAGTTTATGAATATAAATTATTTTGTTTATTGGATGTTTTGAACAGTATTACAGATACTTATATGTTTAAATTCATTTTTACTTGTTGAAATCATATTTTAAAGTTCAAAAATATTTGCTATTAAAAAAAAGAAAAACTTGGGGCTGGGGATATAGCCTAGTGGCAAGAGTGCCTGCCTCGGATACACGAGGCCCTAGGTTCGATTCCCCAGCACCACATATACAGAAAACGGCCAGAAGCGGCGCTGTGGCTCAAGTGGCAGAGTGCTAACCTTGAGCGGGAAGAAGCCAGGGACAGTGCTCAGGCCCTGAGTCCAAAGCCCAGGACTGGCCAAAAAAAAAAAAAAAAGAAAAGAAAAACTTGTTGTTTCCATATCTCGGAGTTCACTTTGATTATCATAGTTTTACATGATAATATGTACATAGCTATTGAGCTATTATGATCTTATGCTAGGACTATCCTAGACACATACTAATTATTACAAATGATCGAAACCATGGAGCCTGTGTTTCTTTGAATCTGACTTACTTCATTTAATATGATTTTTCCCAAGTCTCTCCATTTCCCCACAAATGGGGCTTTTTTCTTTGTTGTTGTTTTTCTTTGTTTTATCTCTAGTTGTCACTGTTTTCTATTTTGGTACCCTGTGCCATGTATATACGTTTACCTGATTTGGGGAATGGGGAAGAGGAATAACAAAATGGCGAGACAAAGGATGAACCAATGCAACAGTGATACTCACAAGACACTCTGTTGGAAATGAAGTTTACACCTTGTGGGGAGGGGAGTTGAGGGGGAGAGAAAATGCTAGAAAACAAAGGAGTGGGTGACATTGACAAGAGATGTACTCATTACCTTACATATGCAACTGTAACCCCTCCGACCTTGAAGAACATGAACTGTAATTTATATGCATATACATATTGTAGCTTATAAATTATTAAGTGAAATGAAGAGAGGGATTTACACATGCAACCCAGTAGTGATATAGAAGAAAAACATATAGGAAAGATGCAGAAATTGGATATTAATAATTACCAGCAAAAAATATATGACTGAAGACATGTTCATAATCAGAAAATAAACTTTTGAATTTAACTAGAAATCATTTATAAAATTTATAGTTGATTACTTACTATCCAGTTTCTTACTTAGAACTTCCTCCTCAGGCAATAGATTTTCAGGTGATACACTTTCCTTCTGGATTTTAAAAGCGATTGCTAATTAGAAAAAACAAACATGTGGAATGGACCTTAGGAAATATATGTGTCTGGTGTTCATGAGTGTGTGCATAAGCAGAATTATTACTTTGCAATTACTGACTAAGCAAACAGCCACCAGAAGCTAGTCATAGTTTCTCTATTTGCATCTGGAATTTTAATTTTAGATATTGATGTGCAAGTATACTAAAAATTAACTCAACAAACAGATGCATTTAATTACTAAGTAGAGAAATAAGTGAGCTATGAAGTCTCTAGACTGCTAATGCATAATATGTACTGTTTAGTTTTCTCTCCTACAAAATTACATGTAACTTACCATATACTATATCTGTTATGAAAATGATCAAAACCCTTTGAATGAAAACTGGGAAAATTAGTTCATTACTTTAGAAACGTTGGCTTAGATGAAATATATCATAAACTGGATTTTGAGCTTTAACTTATTTATATTTAATATACATTCATAGACAAACCAAAGGAAATACATATAAAAATGTGTCTTCACTACATTTTTGCACCTGCAAAATATCCCAAACCACCTAGATGTTAAAGTATAAGAGAGATCGACTGAATACGTGATATATGCTACAAAATTATGACATAGTATAAACTATTGTGTATAGTGTTTAAACAATGGTGTATATTTATGTAAGAACAATGAAAATTACTTGTATATAAACTGAGATGCTTTCTAGGTGATAATGGTAAATGGTTCAAAACCTGCCTGGGCAGGAAAGTCTGTGAGACTCTTATCTCCAATAAACTAATCCAAAAAAAGCTGCAAGTGACACTGTAGCTCAAGTGGTAGGGTGCTAGCTTCGAGCTCAGAGAGGCTCAGGAACAGCATCCAGGCCCTGAGTCCAAGCTGGCAAATAAAAGCAACAAAAACAACTTAAATCCGTGTTATCTACTATAGAAATTATGGATGAAAGGGAAACAATTAGAAAAAATAGATATAGAGTATATTAATATTATCAAAGTGAAATACCAGAAAGATGGGCAAGAAAACAACATATACAATGTTCTCAAGGCACCTGAACGGTCGAAATACAGAGTATGGGGTTTAAGACCTTAGATTTATGCTATTAAATCAATCTGGAGTCTCTTGTGGTTTGTAGGCTGATATGGAGTCAACATTTTTCTGGCAAAATATTAATGAGACACCATCACACGCAATAAATCGAGTGGGGTGACATACATCTGTTATCTCAGGAACATGAGAGATACCAATGGGAGAAATACAGCTGGCTCTGGCAAAATTATGACAGAATGCGAACCCCTCTTTTAAAAATTGAAGCAAAAAAAGAAACATAATATAGTCATTTGGGAAAAATCTCTCCTCTGGTTCAACTACTGAGCTTTCATTTGTTTAGACCTGAGGAGGAATTAGTAATCTCACTGATCTTAGAAAGTGAGCGTAGCAGCTTCAACAACGTGACGCTAATTTTAGAGCTCGATAACAGCAAGGTTTGAGGAGGAATAGAAGATGGTTTTGAGATAGAGAAGTGCAAATACCCGAGAATATTTGCATTTATGAGATATTTGGTCCACACATGATAACTTGGATGACACTGAATAACATAAGCAGACTATCTTGCTAGATATATGTATACACATATAAATATATACACACATATATACATGTATATACAAATACACATATATATGAGTCATTTGGTGTTCTCTTAGGTATAATGAGGAAAATAAATGGTGAATGAGGTGATTCAGGCTACTCCTCCTGATTACTGGTTCACTACATTTTTTTCATAAGGGCGTGATGATTTGTCTTCAAACAATCCCCATATTTACTATCAAATACTTATGTTTGGGAAAAGTAACTGTTAAAGAGACACCAGCAATGCATGTATAAGACTATAGTTTGAAACCCTTCATCTGGAGCATCTGAATGAACACTAAGAAAGATACTTGTGGGTCTGATTACTCAACAATAGGCTCCTAAACAGAGTAGTGGGGAAATGTCTCACCAATTAACTCATGGTTAGGTAGAGGACATGGACGCCAACACGCTGCTCTACTGCAATAGGCAAATATAATGACACTGATTGTATTATCTCTTCTTCTCACAGTACATCTTAAACAAAATTGGTGAGGTTTCAGCATGGATCCCCAAATCTCAACTTGCAATTTTTTTTTAAATGAAGTTATGCTACTGGACCTAATTCCCTCATGCAGTATCATGGCTCCAAATTAAGAGATGGTGGGTGCACTTCTTGAGTTATTTGAGTGCTGGTGCAAATTAACTGTAATCTTCAAAATCTTTGACACTGTGTTGACAAGGCTAAGGATTGAGTCATGTTCCCTCCAAAAATATGTTAAGGTCTTAGTTCCATATCATAATGTAGTCTTATAATGAAAAGAGAAGACTTACGGTAAGATATTCAATCATCTGTTCAGGAGTTATCCTGAACATAAAGTTCAGAAATATAAATGTTACAGGTTGTGGTAAGGTCTCAGTGGCTTATGCCTGAAATCCTAACTATTTAGGAAGCTTGGATCTGAGGATGGGGTTTGAAATCAGCTTGAGCAAGAAAGTCTGTGAGACTCTTATTTCGGATTAATTGCCAAACAGCTACAAGTGAACCTGTGGCTTAAGTGAGTGCTAGCCTTGAGAAAAAAAAAATGTTCAGGGACAAAACCTAGGTCCCCTGGTACAGCCACAGAAGGGCACTAATGAAATAAACCAAAAAAATAAAAATTAAAAACATGTTGACAACATGGATTCTTTCATCCATTTGCCTGATTTACATTTGCCTGATTTTCATTTCCATAATAGATGTCAGTGATGCCTCAGCTTAGTAACAGGAGCCTATCCGAGGAAGACACTGCTACAGACCACAGGGACTTATAAGTGCTAGAATAGCTGAAAACACTCAACCTGTCCAAGACAATTATTGTCTTATTATTAGACTTGGTGACTTCTGAAAGCATCATTATAGTTATGTAATAACCTTATGGCGAAAATTACATTAAAAACATATATGACTTTCTTGAAATAGGTACTCAAATTTTGTGCGAAAGTGTTTCCTATAAAAACAAATGCTCAAATACATTTGAGCTGATGACATTTTCCTGATGACTTTCACAATAATATAAAATTGAGAAAATCATTGTACTTACTACTAACGTTTGCCTCTTCTTTTGTTTGATTCTTTAATTGCTCTTGGGTATCCGATTGTAATTCTTCTTCTTCCAATGGAAGATTCTTATCTGATATTTCATCATGACCTGAATTAAGAGAGAAACTCTAAAGCAATCTGAGAAATGTGGTATTGAGGATGTGACTAATGCTAACGTCTGTGCAGAACTCCATGTATCTTGACCTCTGTTTCTATGCAAAGTGTCTTTTATCGGGTTACCTTTGCTTCATCAAATCCATGCACACTATGTAGTCTTCCCTATAGCATCTGACCCGTGTAGAAATCTCTTCTATGGCGTAAAAGAGAGCATTGCCCAAACTGTGGCTGGCTCCTGTCTAGACTGTACCTTTATATTATTCCAGTAAGCAAATCATATTAATTATAAGCTTAAGCTTGGGTTTGGTTTATTATATTAATCGATCAATTGAAAATAATCTCTCTGTCTCACTCCCTCACTCTCTGTCTGTCTCTGTGTTTCTCTTTCTCTGACCAATTTTCTCCAACAGTGAATCTCAGGTCATCCCTAAATTTCAGCTACTTTGTGTATTGTGCCCCTTCTATTCCAGACCTGAAGTCACTCTACCACCCTGACCATGATCCTTTGGAACAATTTGCCCTTCATCTCAATGTATGACAAAATCCTTTCCAAAACCGCCTTCTGGGCTTGGATAGGCTCTGGAGAAGCCGCCCAGTTGATGATTGAGCCAACAGAAGAAGAGCACTGGACAGGTCAGAGACCCACTATATTTTAGATGCACAATTATCTAGGATCCTCTGAAAAGTATATTATTTTAAGAAGACAATTATTCACTAGTTCTTGGCATTATGAAATACCACAGGGCCTATAACAATAAAATAACCCTAAGGAAAAAAATATAAACTGAAGTCTACCAATTTTTCATTAATCATGGGAGGAAATTCCCCCTTTACTTAAGGGAAATAATTTTTCTAAGCTACATGATTATACACAAAGTGAAAAGACCTTCTAATGAGCTTAACTTAGAATGAAATTACAATTTTATTCTTACCTGAAAGTTGTCTCCTTGTGGTACTTGGTTGTTTCTTTAGTTGTAGTTCTAATTTTGAGAATGATTCTTGAAGCTTAGTGATAAGGCTTTCATACGGGTCTACTTGAGGAGCTACATAAAGAGATACATTCAATTCACTTATGAAATCTATTTGAAATTCTAAAGTTTCAAATCTGTGACAGGTGCATGGCAATGTTTTGTCTTATTTCGTGAGTTTTTAAAAAGAACACAAATCTCTCAGCTTCACTTCGCCAGTGCCTTAGGAGATTAGAGAACTCAGGTAGTTTTCTCCTGTTAGCAGGCATGTAATCCTTGTAAGCGGACATGTGATGGGACCTAGTTCTACCAGCCCTCCAACAAAACACTGTGATATTCTCCTGTAAGCCCACGTGAGTTACCAGCTCTGTTGACTCACATGTAGCAACATGGCCATTTACACAGATGAGGTACAAGCTCCTGAAACACAAGCGAAATCCCTGAGTCAAACTGCGATTTTCCAATCTGTTCCAGAAGATGAAACTGCCAAATTTGCTGTTTTCACGTTAACAAATAAAGGGGATGCACCATTTGTGTGCCTGTTCTTCTACGGGCAAGCTCATCCTTCTTGGTGCAATTCTGATTGCAACTATCTATTAATTTACCAATAAGCTCTTTCGATTAAGTGGATCTGAACAAACCATCTTTCATAGGCCATGCAGCTGGCTTTCGACGCCTCCTTTTTCCCTATGGTCTGTAGTTGACTTACAAGTCTTTGTCAGATTTTGGTTCACAAATAAAAATATGAAAAAACTTTACTGGGCAGGTCAGTGAGGTGAATTATTCCTTTAGGCCTTTAACTTCTTGGACCTGGCATAAGGATGCATGCTCTGCTGGAGACTAACCACACAATCAAAATTGTGAAATATTGCAATGACCAGAAAAACATACTACACAAAATGTGGTTACATCTGTAAACTCGGGCTTGAGCTTCAGGGTAGTCTGGCCACAAAGCAAGTTCCAGAAAAGCATAGGATAAGTAGGAGGATTATGTCTCAAGAGAAATAATTAATTAAAGTCATCTATAATTTTATAGTTACCTTCAAGTCTTTGTCTTCTAAAAATACGTCGTCTCCTAATCCTCAATTTAGTGTTTGATGTTAACGTTTGATATTCAGGTGTGGTATCTTCAAGTGATTCTTCATCTTGAAGTGTATAGAAATAATCATTTAGTCCACTAAAGAGAATTATTTAGTCCAATAAATTAAAAAACTTATAAAATCACTCAATTTCCAATTTAGAATAAATCACATCTGTGTCATGTGAGATGTTACCAGATATGATGAAGTGAGTTTCTACAATTTTATGTTAAACTTTCTCATTTCACAAATACTTCCAGGCATTATATAAATTTATTTTCTATTTTTAAATTGTGTATATATTGTAGATAATACAGAACTTATAGATTAGGCAATAGAAATGCATATAAAATGGTTATATGTTGAAATTACAAAACAATCAAAATTACATAAACACTCAAGCATAGAAGACTAGCTATGCAAGTTTATCTTTAAGCAATTGTACAGAAGTGTTACCACTCAAGAAATGAGTTTGTAAGTACAATGCATCTTGACTGAATGTGTGGTTGATTCATACAAGAATAATCAGTTGGGAAATGACTGCACACAAATCACAGATGCCTGGTGAAATTTCTGGACATAATAAAATGACAGCTTTGGTGATATAGTGCAAAAGCTTTTAGAAGCATCCTCCTAATTTAGATTAGTTAATGGCATATTTGCATGTGAGGTTTCTAGAAACAATTCTTTCAGTGACGCTACACCAAAATAAAAGACCATTTCTTCCAGATTCTCAAATTTGTTAGCATATAGGTTTACCAAATATTCCCTTATTCGGAAAATTAGTTGTTTCTGTGGTGATGTTTCCAGTCTCATCTCTGACTTTGTTTATTTGAGTGTGCTGGCTTCATTTTTTGGTAAGATGTGCTAGAGGTCTATCGATTTTGTTAATTTTTTCAAAGAACCAACTCTTCGTTTTGTTGATTCTTTCTATGGTTTTTTGGACTCTACGTCATTTAATTCTGATTTAATTTTAATTATTTGCTCTGTCTATTGGCTTGGTGTTTGGCTTTTGCTCTTTTTCAAGGAGCTTCAGTGCATCATTAAATTGTTGGATTGAGATTTCTCCAATTTGTTGATGTAGAAGCTCAGAGCTATAAATTTTCCTCTGAATACTGCCTTTGCTGTGTCCCCAAGGAGCTGGTACTTTGTGTGCTCATGTTGGTTAAATGCCATAAACATTTGAATTTCTGTTCTGATTTCTTCAATGACCCACTGGCGGCCCAGTAATGTGTTGCTCTGTCTCCATGAATTAAAGAATTTTCTATGGTGGCTTTGATTGTTGAGCTCTAATTTTATTCCCTTGTGGTCTGAGAGAATGCAGGGAATGATTTCTAGATTTCTGAATTTGTAGATATTTGCTTTGTGCCTTAAAATGTGATCTATTCTTGAAAATGTTCCATGTGCTGCCGAGAAGAACGTATATTCTGGAGTTGCTGGGTGAGATATTCTGTAGATTCGGTTAAGTCTAGTTGATATATGCAATCATCTAGTACTTGTCAAGGATAGTTCTAGCAGAGGAGAAGACGAGCTCAAGAGCAATGTACATATGATCACATAAGATGACCCTACGTGAAATGAACTACAAGATTTGGAAATAAGTGGTTTATCTTTGATGTTGTTATTTCCAATATACCCAATGAAATTATGCCTTTTTCTTTTGTCTTTCTTCCCCATGCTTTTACTCCTGTTGTCGCTGTAACTGACTTTGATGTGCTGAGTATTGTATGTACATTTATTGGAACTAGGGAAGGGGAACATCAAAATGGAGAGACAAAGGGTAAAAGGCAGACCAATGCAACAGCAATACTTAGAAGACAGTATGCTGTAAACCAACTGTACAACTCAGGAGTGTGTGGGCAGGGAACCAGAGAAGGAGTAGGGTGGGAGAAAAATGAAGGAGGAGGTTTAAAACGTTTGATAAGAAATATACTCACTGCCTTACATATGAAACTGTAACCCCTCTGTACATTACCTTGACAATAAAAGAAATGCAACAACAAAAAAGACCACAGGGTCTCCTAATAGACAGCTACTCCCCCTAGGCTGTTCTAATTCTCAATTGCTATTCGAGTTACAGATTCGGGAACATATCCGTTCACTGATTAGAGACTACAATACGCGGTCACTAATATAGAACAGCGACACTAGATGGAGTTTTGAATCCATAATCTTCAAAGCCACAGCTGTTCAGATCGATTGCTGATAGTTTCTGCTTCCTAATCAGCATAATATAAGGTGTTTGACTGTTTTTTTTCTTCTCTGCCATGATGAACTAAACCAATGTAACTTCAAACCAAGAGTAATTTAGTTCTTTTGTAGTCTGTTCGGTCAGGTATTCTCACAGTGATAAATAAGAAACCAGCAGAGAAATTCAGTACTAAGCTTATGGTTACATTCTGGCTCCTAAACATGTAGCTCTGAAGCCTTTCAAACTAGGCTTATTATAAAAATAATAAGAGCCATGAGATCTATTTGCCCAGTAAGTAAGGTAGTTTTTGAAGAGAAACAATGGAAAACTATACATGCTGACAAAGGAAAGATGTACGCATATCACAGAGTATTTACCATGAGGCCAAACTAAGCATTCCTCGCTTAGGTTGTAAGGTATTTCATCATAACAATGAGAAAGTTACATAGCAATGTATGTTCGGGGCGGGGGGGAATATGAAAGGAATTTGTTGTTGTTGTTGTTGTTGTTGCTGTTTTTACCAGTCCTGGGGCTTGAACTCAGGGCCTGGGCACTGTTCCTGGCTTCCTTTTGCTCAGGGCTAGCACTCTGCCTCTTGAGCCACAGCACCACTTCTGGCTTTTTCTGTTTGTGTGGTGCTGAGGAATCGAACCCAGGGCTTTATGCAGGCACTGTACTGCTAAGCCACATTCCCAGCCCCTAAAGGAATGTTTTAAAGGTCGTTATTCTTTGTATGAGAAGTTGTCTATCTTGAAGCACAGTTATCACCACGACTTTCTGTGGTCAACCCATTGCTATGAGAGATAAAGGAGTTCTTTGCAGATTTGCACAAAAGATTCTCAATAGACATCCCTTGAGCAGAATGTAAACACCTGAAATTGCTTCCAGAAAGCCATGGAGAATTTTTATTCTTGCTTTTCATTTCTTTCTTTCTTTCTTCCATATTTTCTACTTTCCTTCCTTTGCTTGCTTCCTTTTCATTCTTTTATTCTCTGTCTTTCATTCATTCTTTCTTACTCTTCTATTCTCTTCTTTCAGCTGATATTGTAGCCTGAACACCACTTTTCTTTTCAAGGACAGTGAATTCCCACTTGAGATCAACCTCTTCAACAGGAATTTTTGCTGGTTAATTGGACATAATAGTATCTTGGACTTATTTTTCTGGACTGGCGTTCAAACATGACCCTCATGTCTCAGTGTCCTAGGTAGCTAGGGTCACGGTCTGGGTCATTATGCCTTACTTTACTTACTTCTGAAACCTAGTCCAATACCATTCTGCAAAATGAAACAACAGTAATTTTTTTTGCAGTTGATCTCCAGTTTTGCTAAACTGTAGGAAGTAATTATATTTTATATATTTGCTAAGATATGTCATAGAATATGATCTATTTGGAAGGAAGGTCTATGGGTTACTGAACAGAAGATGTATTGTATAGATGATGGATGAAAATTTATGCAAATGTCTGCTAAGTACAAGTAGATTTCAATGTCATTTAATTATGAAATATATCATAACATACATATATGTTTGCATATTTGTAAATATTAGAATGTTCTATAATATTAGAGGTAGGTAGGAAAACAGCATACTAGCATATGAACAATATCAAATGACATTATATTTGTGAATGAAGATGACACATCAAACCTCATTGGAGATTGTTAAATAATAGAGGATAGGAGGTTAGAAAAAGAAACTGTAGGCTACAGAGCCAATACTATTAAAGCGTAAAATAGTCATGGTAAATACCACAATGAAAGCGCTTTGAACAATTATTCTACATTGTATTTGTTAATATATATAAAGAAGAATGTTGACAAGATATAGTATATGCTAGATGCAGTGTGGTTCTAGTGGGACGATGAACAGAGAATAAGAGAGAGGGAATATATTCAAAATAATTTATATAAATATGTGAAAGTAGAACAAGGACATATAAATTGGTTTGGGAATGGAAGAGGAGATGAAAGAGAGTGAAAGGGTTTTAATGCATAAAATGTCAAATTGAAACTCTTGTACAACTAATTGATACTGCTAATACACATGTAAAAACAACTCTAATATTTTCCCAAGGACTTTCACAATCTTGTTGTTCAGATTATATTTTATAAACTTCTTGAAATATTCCTTACTTTCAAATTAGGGGCATAGCTTCAATTTCTTTCATAATAATTGAAAAACTCATTTGTTCAAACACCATACACTGAATATACTATTGCTATCATTTATTTAGGATTCTGCCTCATAATATATTACACTTTTGTTCAATTAAATTTCTTGATAATTTATTCCAGATTAATATATAAATATGTAAAAATAAACCAACCAAAATGAATGTCAATTAGTGGCCTAATAGCAGGATACTGAATGCTAGTGTCATAGCCATGAAGTAACCACGGGACCAGAAATAACAATGAAAGGTTTGGAATGCATTCACATTATTTTCTAGTTACTTTAAGATCTAACATTTTACGTCTAGGTACATATTTCTATTAGGTATATATTTCTATAGAAATGCATATTTCTATAAAATGTATACTCAAATACATATTCTTTGGAAAGATACACTGATGACTTTAATTGAAAGTACTTTTATATTAACCTGCAATTATTATACTTACTATTATACTTACTTTCCATATCAGACCATTCTCTCTCTAATTCTGTGTCAGGATATTCAAGAACAGCATTTTCACCTGATTCTTCATGAGCAACATAAACAGATACATTTAGTGTATGAAGTACAATATTAGTTCTATTGTTTAAGAAAAATCCTTTCAAATTTATAACTACTACACTTTGATGTAATCAGAAAATGATCATGAAAGTTATAGTAGGTAAGTATCAAAGTAATTTCCAAAATGTAAAAACATTTATTTCTTAAGTTAACTTCCTATATTCATCTCTAGATTCCTGTTTATATTTATACTTCAATTTAATATCATGAACAATAGACCAAAGCAATTAAAACATGTATATGTATATGGTTATAACTACAATATTGCTGCAATTACATAATATTAAAAAACCTTGTAAATGTTTAGTCATGGAGATAAAGAATACACTATGAGGAAGAAGCATTTAAAATTCTGGTAGGTAATGAGTTAAATGAAAATCTCAATAAACTGGCATAGAGGAGTTCCCTGAAGAGTATGAAAAATATTGAAAATAGATAGTTTATGGATACTACCATGGCTTCCTCGTAAGCTCAAAAGTAATGAGAGACATAGGAGGCCTCCTGTACAGTTTGAACTAAAGGTATTAATAGGCATCCACTGATTTAAACATCCTTGGCAGTTTGGAAGGGAGGATGAGAAATGAAGGTGTGACAGAGGGGGTAAGCCTAATCAAAGTGCATCGAGCAGCTATATGGACATGTCCAATTGAAGCATATTTACAACCGAAGTGAAACTTAGTTTTAAAACAAGGAAGTATCCACTCTCATACCATTTCCTGGGACTTTCATGGTTTTGCTCTTCATATTCCTCCTTACAGTTTTCTTAGAATATTTTAATAGTAAGGGGCATAGGTTTATTTTCTTCTATAATTATTGAAAAGTTATTCATTTCTAATCATACATGTAGAATCACATTGACATTATTTATTTAAGATAAAGCTTCATTATAAATTACATTTATTTTTTAAATTAAGTGTATTGATCATTTAGCATGGACTATAAGTAAATAAATATATAAAGTGAACAATGAAAAGTAAGAATCAATTAATGGCATAAAACAGGGCCATGAAGTAATCATGGGGCAGGAATTACTAATCAAAGGTTAAGAATACTTTCACTTTCTTTTCTAGTTATTTTAATCTGTCATATTTTAAGTCTAAGTATTAATCTTTGTAAAATATAGACTCAAGTGTTTTTACAAAAAGAATGTTCTGGTAATTTTAATTGAAAATATTAATATTACGTGTAATCATTATACTTACGAGGAAGTCTCTTTGTTGCTGAGTCTTGAAGCCCAGACAAAAATCTTGCAGCTGTTTCTTGAAAATAAACTACAAGAAAAAGATACATTTAGTGCACTAAATTGAAAATTAAACGTATTTTAAAATGTCTAGGTTTCATATTTATAACCAGTGAATTCTAGTATTTTATCCATACAGTGCTTTGAATTCCTAGATTGTGAACTGATGGGAAAATGGTCATGAGAATTTTAATGAGTAAGTAGTTACCCTTAGGTTAACTATGTGAACAGGCCAAGCAAAGAAAACATTTCTGTGGGTGGTTATAGCAACAGTATTGTTTACAATGCCAAATATGCAGAATCGGGTAAGGTACAATGCACTTTACATTGTTGGTAGGTAATGTGTTAAATAAAGATCTCTATGAACCAAATGAAGGAATTGTTTCAGATTATATGACATAGGGAGAAAACTTAAAATTGATCACTGATATGCTAACTCCCCATTCGAAAGTAAAGGAAATAAACAATAGGAAGGAAAATAGTGAAAGAGAGATGGAGAGAGAGACAGAGGAAAGAAAATTGGATGAGAAAGAACCACAGAGAGAGGAACACAAGAGGGACACTAATGAAAGAACATATAACAATGCCATCAAAAGTGTAATAGTGAGCTACAAACCTACAGACCTATGAAAAGGAGCCATAATCAGCTCAGAAGATGTGATTTTTTAAAAAAACAGAAATGTCTTTGTTTGGGATTTGTAATTCCTATTCTGAGCCAGGGAGTCTCACTGTGGAGTCGGCACCTGACGGAGCCCGCTGGCCGGTCCAAGCAGACCAAGAATCGCTCAGGACGTGATTATGAGTGCAATGACACTGGACTGTTCCATCTGGACTTAGGTTCATATGAATTTTTGCAAAGTTTTTGTGTTCAGCAGCTTGTGTTCCACAGATTGCAACAATTAAATAAAATCAACAAGCAGAAGAGAAATCACATGTACAGTAATCTTAAAGATATGGACAAAAACGTATGAAACTGTAACCTCTCTGTACATCAGTTTGATAATAAAAATTTGAAAAAAAAAGATATGGAAAAAAATAAAAATAATAGCAAATAATTAAAAAATCACTACTCTATCAGTCATATGTGATATAACCTGTCATATTTATCAGTCATATGTGATATAACCTGTCATGCCTGGAAAAAATTATCACTAAATTTTAACAGTAGCCTTATGTGACATGTATTATCTAATTTTGAAACAAATTGTACAAGTTTTATTCAGACACAGGCCTGCTGGGAAGAAAACGGTGCTTGGTAACACTTGAAAGGGGGTTGGTAATCTCAGAAAACAAGAGGTGAAGTGATTTCTAAAGTCAGAGGATATCTGGTTGTGTGTGTTTTAGGAATACCAGGGCTGAGTGAATTGCCCACTTCCTTCTCATCTCTACTTTCTCATTCCTCTTACATAGGCAACTGTCACTATCACACTGGAGAAAGGACTCTATCTTCTTGGTCCTCCATAGGAGTGGAAGCACACTGCCCTGAGACACATAGATGTAGGAGGTCTAAAGTGAAGCGTTGTTAATACCACCTACATTCTGTATTCTGTAGGAATGCACCTTGCTAATACTCCCTGCGTTCTGTTCTTAACATGTGAACACTTCATCTGAGAGGGATTTTTACCCAGCTCCAGCAGTGATTCACTTTCTGCAATTCCTGGCAGGCACTGCAAACTGCAAAACATCTGGATTGAGGAACGCCCTCAGCAGGCATTCTGTTCACAGGCTTTACAGCCAGGGATGTCTATATTCCTATTATTGCATACAGTGTCCACAGTAGCAGAGGTGAAGGTTAACACAGCTTTTCCGCCACCGTATCTAGGTGGGTGCCCTGTGTTAGTTGCCCCCCCCCACCAAATTTGTGTGACATGCAATGTTAAAAATGCTAGTTATGAGTGCCACACTGGATGATTAGCTTGAATTTCTATCTCAACTACTCCCTGAAGTACTGGTACCCATACCAACCTCTAATCAGAAGACAAATTCTTTGCATTCTTCATCACTACTAGAAAGATGGTAAACTGTAGAGCGATTTAAGTAAGAGAGGCAGTATAAGCCATCCCTGAGGGAATTCCCATATCCTGATAAGGGACTATCATTATGATGGTATGAATAAACATACAGAGTGCTTCCCACATAACTCTGTTAGCTACACTATACACCGGCATTAACTGCTAAAGTAACCTTACCTTTGCATGATCTCTCTAACCACAACATATGCATTCAAACTACCTAATAAGAACTAAACAATTTACACGAAAATTACAGTAGGGTTTTTAGCTGAAAATAAAATTTCACAGAAACAGTTACTCTAAGGGAGATCATCATGAGAAATTCGCCAAGAAAGTCATTTCATAGAAGGATTAGAGAAATACACTCCATCTCAACATAGGAACCTATCTCAACATAGGAACACAGAAACATAAAAAAAAAAAGTACAATACCATCTAAAGAGCTAAACTCCAGGAAATTACTTAAATGACTAAAATATCTGGCTTTTTAAAAACAATTCATAGAATAATCCGAAATGCTATTCAAGAAAAGCTGTGGAATGGATTAGGAAGATAATTTAGGATATTAACGAGACATTTAACAAAGAAATATAGATTTTGGAAAAAGGATCCAGTCAAATATCTTTGAAAACATGAGCTCAATATGTTGTGTAATAAAATTCATTTGAAAGCCTCTAAGTCACATTTTATCAAATGAGGGACAGCACCTCCAAGATTGAGAACAAGTCTTTCCAAGTGTGGCATTCAGACAAAAATGAAGCCAAACATGTAAAGAACATTTAGGATCGTTGAGACATCCTAAAGGCATCAACAGGAAGGGAAAAGTTAAGGCCACTACTCAATGGAACAGTAACAGAAACTTCCTTAATCCTGGGAAACACATGGGCATAAAATGAAGAAAAAGCCTAAGAACCCACATATAAATCACCTCCAAAGATCCAGATGATGACATTTAGAGTAAAACTATCAAAAGTGCAGAATGAAGAGTTTTAAAGTGTTAAAAAGTGCTCGTTTCGGTTAACTGGACGTTTCTCAGTAGCTTTAGGTCATGAAAGTATGGGAAGATAAATTTCAAATCATGGAAGAAAATATTGCTATTCAAAATGAGTGTACTTAGCAAAGTATTTCAGACTTAAAGGACAAAGAAAGCCATTCTGAGATTATTACCACCAGAAAAGCCTCACAGGGGCTGGGAATATGGCTTTGCGGTAGAGAGCTCATCTAGCATGCACAAAGCCCTGGGTTCGATTCCTCAGCACCACATAAACAGAAAAAGGAGGAAGTGGCACTGAGGCTCAAGTGGCAGAGTGCTAGCCTTGAGCAAAAAGAAACCAGGGACAGTGCTCGGGCCCTGAGTTCAAGCCCCAGAACTGGCACAAAAAAGAAAAAAAAAAGCCTCACAAAAAGGAAGTCCTATAATCACAAATGAAAGCAAAGTAACTACCAAAATGATTAGCAATGGCAGTATTATAAATCATACTCAAAGAGGACACATCCATAAAACTTATAGAAGAATCAAACATTATTAATAAAATAAATGATCAAATCACAAGATAAGACAGGAAGAAGCAAAAATTATTCAAAACTAGAAAAACATCAGTGAAATATCAAGCACAAGCTAACACTTTCCAGTGATAACTCTGACTATGGGTGCAATGAATTTTCTACCTAATACATACAAGCTGTCTAAATGAATTAAAAAGAAACCGTCCCAATATGCTGCTTATAAGGGCTTCCCCTTGTCTCTAAATAAGCAAAATAAAAATAGACTGAAGTTGAAAAAACAGTGATTTTGTAAGAAAACAAAGTCAAAAAGGAAAGAATAGGAAAAGGAAGTAAAATAATTAACTATAAAAAGATCAGTACATTTACTCACCTAGAAGGTATATTATAGATTTCTATAACTACAGAACATCCAGTTTTATAAAAGAATCACTATTAGACACAAAATGAGACATAGGTTCCAATATAATATCACTTATGGATTGCAATATCCAGTTATCAACAATGGAGAGACAAAAAAGTCAATCCAGAAAAAAATAAGATATAAATAACAATGAATACATGTTTAACATATTCTTCTATAGACTAGAAGAATTCAATCCTACAATTGCAGAATTGATATTCCTATCATCAGCACAGAGAAATTTTAGTAGAATAAACCACAAAACCATACCCTTCATATTTTCTGATCATAATGGAAGGAAACTAGACTTAATAGTAAGAATAGTTTTAAGTGTTTTACAAGTACTTGGTGACTAAATAACTCAATTGTGAATAAAGTGTGTTATTGAGGGAAGAGGAAAAGTTCAAATTTCCTAGGAACAAATTCGCACAGAACTGCGAGCCAGTGGCAGAGGTTCATAATCCAAGCTACTCATGAGGCTGAGACCTGAGGAGCATGATTCAGAGCCAATCTGAATAGGAAAGTCCATGAGATATTTTGTTGTTATTGCTAACTAATCATCCAAAAGTTAGTTGTGAAGCTGTGGCTCAAATGGTAGAGTGTATCTTCAGCAAAAAGCTAAGGGACAGAAACCAGGCTCTAAGTTCAAGCCTAAGTACCAACACTAGATAGATAGATAGATAGATAGATAGATAGATAGATAGATAGATAGATAATAAAATGCAATTAAAATATACCAATATATCAATACAATCTAGATGCAAAATAGCCACAGAGAATTACAATGATATTCGAAAAGGTATTAACAAAATAACTATAGAATTCAACTAAATAATAAAATCTAGAAGCATAAACAAAAAATGCAAAATAGAACATTTAAATATAATTGAAGACATTATACCAATGATGGAATAAAGTTCTGAACTAAGTTGAAGGCAATTTACCATATTTACTTTGCTTTTTATGTAAATTCTCATTCCTGGTAGCTTCAGTTTCTCAATCTTAGACTCTGTTCTAGAAACTGAATCATTTCATCAAGTGCTAAGTTGAAAAATATTATCCCACTTCTGGATATGACAAGTAATGTGTAGAATGGTTTATATGAAATTATATGGTGACAGACTTGTTAAAAATTAATCATTAATCAGACAAATATCAAGGGAAATAGATTGCCAGTTTCATTTTATCTGGTTACCTTATAAGGATCATACTATATCAAAATGTAAAACTTCACAAATTATTTCTTCAAACTAATATTCATCACCCCAGAGAATGTATAATTTCTGATCATTTTGATTTAAAATAATTTTGAAATATCTAAATGATTACACTTACTTTTGGATCTATCCATCTGAGAAGTACTACTTTTTGTTATTTCTAGCTCAATTCCTAGTACCGATTCTTCAATCTGAATTATAGGAGTTTCATGAGCTATAGTCAGAAAAAAAAAGTTTATTTAGTACATTGAACAGAAAAAAAGCTTCAATTTTGAACTACCTAGATTTAAAGTTTAAAACAAGCTTACTACATTATTTTCTTTCACTTTTACATTGCTAAAAGTAAATCACCATAATGCTAAATCTGACATGAACATTGTGAGAATAATTTTAAACTGTCTCCTTATTTATAAGGCATAATATTAAGGGCAGTGTTACTGAAAAGTACAATATGCTGTATGCTTCAATTATCTAAGAATGAAAAAAGCAATAAAAATAGAAATAGTTATTTACTGAAGAAAGCTATACCAGCAAATCATATACTTGGATACTTCACATGAAAGTAGGGAGAAGAGACAGGGAATTAAATGAAAGAGGTGCTGATGAAATGCAACACCTTGAAATATAACTTTGGCATATTTTTTATTTAAATCAGTGGAGGAATTTCAAGTCCCACAGTAGGATTATAATTTAGGATTATAACTACTTGTGAACTATAAATGCAAGTACATTTACTGCAGCAAAAAAAGCAAATATTTATTCAAGTAACCAATGAACTCCAATTTAAGACACTTTCAACCCTGGACAAAGAGTAGTATATTAATAAAATCATAAAATCTTTGTGATGAGGTTAATTTTTTATTTCACGGCAAAGAATATTTGTGATTTTAGAGTCCAATCATTTTCAAGTGGCTAGAGAAAGGTGCATACACACAGAGTGGAGGAAGATACATCTAAAGCAAGAAGAGATGGAGTAGAATTAAATGACTGCATCCGAGCTCGTGTTTTCTAAATATGCTTATAAATATCCCAGGCCATGGGTGAAGTCTCCAAAATTTAACAGAATTCAAGGATGAAATGACATCCATAGTTAATAACAAAAGATTTAAAGACTTCAACAAACTACAACAATACATTCTAAGTGACCAGTAAGTCAAAGCAAAACATGATTTGAAAAACTAGAAAATGTGTTATAAAGAAGAGAAACCAAGAGATGTTCATGCCCAAACTCATAAGATGTAAATAAAGTGACATTTGGGGAAAAAAAGTATGTAGAAAAAAATTCTGTATTGAAAGATAAAAAGAGATCATAACTTTAAAACTTGAGCTTCCATTTTAATATATAAGCAAACGAAATTTAAATAATAAAATAGAGTAAACAAGAGAAAATTAGACACATTGGAAGCAAATACAAATTAAAGTGTAAAAGAATAAATTAATGAATAGGAAAATAATAAAAATGTCAGAATCCCCAAAATGCCACATTAGTTTAATAACAAAAAAAAATAGTCAATTATTCAGTATGCTACATAGGACAATAAAGTACTTTATGCTTCCAGGCCCCCAAAACAAAAACATCTGTCTTAGCAGATGGAACAAATAGATGAACTCAAATTCTTCACTAAAGAAAAATATCCAAAACTGGAAATTAAACCAACTTAATAAGCTTTATTTTTAAAAGCCCACAGATAGCACCATACTTAATGAAGAGTTCCCTACTGCGATAAATGTCATAAACATTTCTAGTCCAGGAAGTTAGGCAAGAAAAATAAGAGGCTAAGAAAAAATAAAACACTCTCAAGTTAGAGATATTATGTGTAAAAATATTAAGAAACATGCACACATACAAAACACACACGCACACACACATCCCTAATGCATACACATAGGACAATCAATTAGAATAAATGAATTTAGCCAAATATAGTAGCTGACTGAATGGTATTTCTTTTAAAGAATTTAAGCAACATTTTAAAACTGCCACATGTATGAATTATAAAAATTTGCCTTAATATTTGAGGCACACATTATTGAATATTATACAATCCAGAATTAAAATAAAGCATGTAGTAATAGTAATTAGGCTTACAAGGACATTTGTTCACATTAATCCATTAGAAAACACAATGTATGAACAAAAATTTAAAAGATGTATTATAGTTTGTAGTCAAATTGAGATTTCACTACATCGTACAGCATAAACAGATACATTCTGCTTCATGAATTAATATCTTAAATTCATTTAAGTTCATGTTAAACAAAGTTTCAGGTTATTACTTATTCATTGTTTAAGTTTTGTTTGCAAGCCATGGAATAAAAGGGTATGTTTTATTCATTTGTTGGTTTACTTATTTATTTATCATTCAATGTCTCATGCTCATGCTTGGCTTTTTTGCTCAAAGCTGTTTTTCTGTCATTGGGTCACACCTGTGGTTTCAGCTTTTTAGTCATTAATTGGATCTGAAAGTCTCAGATTTGTGCACTTGGTTTGTCTTTAAACCACATCCTCAGCTTTTTTTGAGCCCTGACCAGCTAGAGTTACAGTCATGAGTCCCTGGCACCTGCCCAAAGGGTACATTTTAGATATCTGCTTTAAGGTATTTCTCTATAACATTCAGAACACATAATAGTGGGACAAAACTGTATATGGATTTCATGCTTTTCTCTCTAGCATACTTTAGAACATTGCTATTTCTTATTCTTCTCATCTTTGGATGTAAATTCAAAAATACATAACCAAGAATACCAACAACTTAAAACTGGGTAAGATTCAAACAGTTGATGTAGCTAACATCATTTGCCTGTAACACAATATAGAATATCCTCATTCTCATTTCATCTGTCACTCAACTGTATTCTTTACCTCAACACATACTCTGAGTTTTTACTCTGAGTTTTGTGATAAAAATGTCATAGTAATTGTGATTAATTGCTACATTTAAGGATATGAATGTTCTTATGTAATTTGGTGCCCTTCTTAGGCTTAGGAAAATAATTTGCTGAAAATACTACAAATAATATAAAGCACTGAAGGTGTAGCTCATTGGTAGGGTGATTGCCTTCTCTGTATGCAGCCTTGGTTTCCATCTCCAGTATCTCAAACTATTTAAGGTGAATATTATATATGACATAAAAAAGTAATTAATGTCTGTTCTTAATTACATTTGTAACAAAAAATACTATCACAAAAGAAAGATTTTTGTGTTTATCAAGATAATTGTTTGTAGTTTTGACAGATTTATCAGACCTGACATCTTAGAAAACTTAACTGAATCATAGTTAATTTAAATATAGTTCTATCGAGGTCTTATAAGTGAACACAATGTAACTATAGTTAAGAAACAACTATTATTTACATACACATACACATATTCTATGTATCTGTGACTATAAGTATGTAGATCCCTGTGTCTAAACTGTGTCTAAACATTTTGCATGCATTTTCAAAGTTAAAATGGTATTACTATAAACATGTCATATGAATAGCAAAATATGCTCTTTTGGCTAAATCACATGACATCTGAAACGGTACACTTTTGGTATTTCTGTTGTATGCAATCAGTACCATTTAGATGAAAATAAAAATCTATTTCAGAAGATGCATTGTTACATTAAATTAATTGAACATAATTGTCAAATGAATTTAATGTATGTGTCAACATACTTCTAGCCCAATTGACCACTACATTTTCTTTTGCCAGTCCTTGGGCTTGAACTCAGGGCCTGAGCACTGTCCCTGGCTTCTTTTTCCTCAAGGCTAGCACTCTACCACTTGAGCCACCGCGCCACTCCTAGCCTTAATATATGTGGTGCTGAGAAATCGAACCCAGGGTTTCATGTATACAAGGCAAGCACTCTTGCCACTAAGCCATATTCCCAGCCCTGATCACTACATGTTTTGATTACTCGAAAGTGTTTTCTTTCATTAACTTATACCAAGGTAATCCAAAAATCATTCAGATTTCATTTTATACAACAGAAAATCTTTTCACCTTTAATATTTTCTTCCATTAGGGAACTTTGGATTTCAATCTTTCTTCGAGAGCTTTCTGATTCATCACCCTTAATAACAAAAGTTGTAGTAAGTAACTACACATTACGTATCACAAAACTCTGTCATTTCCCTACTTTAGAGGGAAAGGTAACTTTTTACTACTCTCATTTACAATCTCATTACAAAAACATTTATTCATAAACTCCTGAATGTATTAAATAAAAAGAGATCATTTACTGTATTGTATTTGAGAAAGTGTTTGTGAACACGGAAGAATACTAAGGAAGATCAATAAGTCTTATGATTCTTTCTCATAAGTCGTTCACAAGTAAATCATGGTAATGATGATCGGTTAATATATTTTTTATGTTTATACTTGTCTGTTTCAATCTTCGGAGAAGCCAATGAA
Organism: Perognathus longimembris pacificus; assembly: GCF_023159225.1. Classification (NCBI taxonomy): domain Eukaryota; kingdom Metazoa; phylum Chordata; class Mammalia; order Rodentia; family Heteromyidae; genus Perognathus; species Perognathus longimembris. Next base: position 18,512,643 of record NC_063178.1, read on the forward strand.
GTTCTTCTATGAGAACACTTGTAACCTCTGTGATAAAAATGCATAGCATTTATATGCCATGGACAGAGAGCCTCTAAGAATTTACTTTTCTTTTTTTCAGTATTTTTGCCCAAAGACTTTCCTAACAAAATATTTTTGTGACTAAATAAATTATTATGGTTATGAATTTTGTTTTAAAATAAAACTATTTCAACATGATTGCTTTTAAAATCAAATTTTATGTAAATATTTTAATAAATGAGCCTAAAAGTAAAACAATGCAATTTGCATTCCTCAGGAATCATATATTTTTGACTTTATCATTGGATTATAATATAAATCACAATTTTTTGCCAATATCAATGAGAAAGTTTTATAACTGTTAGATTTCAAAATATTACGTTCATATTAATGAGGAAAATAAGAAGAAAATATTGATGAAATAAAAATATACTTTTTTTTAATTAGCACTTATCCAAGGTATTGAGTCCATTAAATCAAATTACGTAGCTTTCACTTTATTATACTGTATCACACCTCTGACATTTCTTCAGTAACAACAGGAAGTGCTGTCCCCTGAGATGAAGTTGCAGCTGGAAGTGAATCTTGACTTTCTTTGCAATATAAGACTGTTATATTTGTCTGAGATGTATCGAGTAGGTCTCTACCTTCTACATCCAATTCAGAACTTTCAATAACAGCTGATTCATCTTGAGACTTGACTAGCTCTGAAACCTCTGAAACAGCAGCACTAGGCCTGATTTCCTCTGAGCTTTAGAATTACAAAATATTTGGTATTAGGTTACATGAAAATATTTTATTTGTATTTAAAAATCATTTTCATAATTGGAAAAAATATTAATTATCAGTTACTCATTAAGTAATGGAAATAAAAATGTGAAATGAAAGTTTGACAACTAATTGAAGACACTAAAACAACTTCTGGAATTTAAAACATGCAAATAGTCATAATTATTTAAAATATACCAACACAGTTGTTAACGGTCGTATCATGCCATAGAGCAAACAAGATTAAATAGCAGCATGGGTTGTGGTTTGTTTAGATTCATTCATCTCAAAATTATTTTACCCAATTTTATATCAGAATAAAAGTTTAAAATGGTTCCAAAATAGTTTTAACATTAAAAATTACTGTATTTTACAGGTTCTGATTTTTCTTTAAGAAAGTCGATGTATATTTTCTACCAGGTGACAGAGGGTTCGTGTATCGGACTCTATAACTAAAGTGATCATACATCATGTTCCATCTCTAGTTCTCGTTTATGCTTGCCCCAACATTTTAGCTTACATGATAAATTAAATGATTAAAGTATTTATGTCATTTAAAATTTAAAGAAAACCTTGCTTATCTTAATGTCCATGTGCTTGATAAAGTATAAAAAAAAAGGGCTGGATGTTTCTACATCTTAATCAGTTAATGTTCCAACTGATATAAATTGCATAAGGCTTATGTCAGTTTCTAAATTTTTTTTTAATTTGGGTCTCACAAGAGCAAAATCGTTAAAGGTAAATATTCCCACAAATCTTACATTTGTTAGTTCAGAATGAAATTCAAGTACCAAAGATTGGATTACAAAAGGACAAGTTGGGGATATTCCTGATGATAAAGGTGATATATATATATATATATATATATATATATATATACATATATATGTATATATATATACTATTTGATGACAAACATCCATAGTGCAGCTGTGAAGCAGATTTCAATATTAAACAGAATAGAAGGCTTCTCTTCTCGTAAATCATTAAGAATAATACCTCATTAAAGGGCTGCGAATATGGGAGAACCTATGTCAAATGCCTACACTGAGAAACAAAACATTACTAAGCTTACTATGAGATAGATATCACTGTCTCTACCAAGATGCAAACACAACTTTGCTGAGATTTCTGTCCTCAGGGAACCTTGCTTGTTGTCCTTGCCTTGTATCTGGGAATTTATTAGGATTCTCACAATTCTTAAAACTTGTTGGTTACAGTTCATCACTATATACTAAATGTACAAACCATGTGGTTTACCATTATTCCCTACTTTCCTTGTGATTTGTCCTGATCACCTGCTGGCTTTGCTTGGGTGATTAAGAATTTTCTATCTTTCAAACTTCACTTCATGTACCTCTGAAGGTGTTTTGTGTTTTGTTTCGTTTTGGCCAGTCCTGGGGCTTGGACTCAGGGCCTGAGCACTGTCCCTGGCTTCTTTTTGCTCAAGGCTAGCAATCTGCCTCTTGAGCCACAGCGCCACTTCTGGCCATTTTCTGTATATATGGTGCTGGGGAATCGAACCCAGGGCTTCATGTATAGGAGGCAGGCACTCTAGCCCCTAGGTCATATTCCCAGCCCCTCCTCTGAAGGTTTTGCTTCGTGCCATTTTCTGCAATAAATCATGGTCATAATAACAGCTATGCCCTGTATTCTATATGTCTTCCCAGAAAGTAACTAAATCTGAAATTGATTTGGGGAACTTGGAACGCAATTGGTAACAGAAAGGAGATTCACTAGCAGGACTCTGAATGACAAGAATCTACCTCAGGAAGAGTTTGTGTACTAGTTTCACAGACTGCTTTTTCTACTGCTCAGTAAAGTGTAGCCTGTGAAATATGTTTGGCTTTCATATTGTTCCCAAGTGGGAAGTTGATCACAGTATATTGTATTCGTAAACTGCTTCGTTAAATGGCAACTCACTTGTAGCATTACTTAAAAATAATTTTTAAAATAAATAAAGAAAGAACAAGCAGCAAAAAAATGTCTGGAAGGTAGGCCTTAGATCCAGCAAGGACAATACAAATAATTTTGAAGTTACTATCTTATATAGATAGAAAAATAAAGATTAAGTTTGTCCCCAGTATGATGACATAATACTCTAAATAAATCAAGGGAAAATGTGAGAAGCTAGATTGCTATTCCTCAGTCTCTAGTTCCATTGCTGAAATCTCTATTCTTTCCTCCTGTATAAATGGAGAGAGACAGAGAGAGAGAGAGAGAGAGAGAGAGAGAGAGAGAGAGAGAGAGAGAGAGAAGAAAGAAGGAGGTAAGGAAGGATAGAGTAAAAAAGAAGAGAGGCTAAGCAGAAAGCTGTAAACTTTGTCTATCACAAACTTAATTCACAGATCGGAATTGGACTAAGTCAAAGCCTAATGTCGTCATCTATAGGTTGTGCCAAACAGAAAGCATGTATGATCAAGATGCAAGTCGTTGTACTACTGTTTTAAGTTGAAAATACACTTCTCTTTAGGGTCCTAATCTTCAAAAATGTGGATGTAGGGTGAACATAGGTATCATATAGCTACCTATGTCCACACAAATTTGCTTCTTCTCTATGAGGACATTAGAAAAGAAAAAAAACCCAGCTCTTCCTGGATCCTTTGTTTCTGAATCAGAAGGGACTGCATCCCTAATTGTGATCCAGGCTTGGGGCTGCACACAGACCGAGGGGCAGCACCCTGATTCTGGTGAGTCTGTTTCCTCTCGACAGAACAGATCGGGTCACTGATGTAGACTGCTGGGGATGACGTCCAGACATAGTTGCAGTTTGCAACAATGGACTCATAACCCTGTACTTTCCTCATCTTTCTCTCCTGGCACAAAAGCTTAGTAAGGTCAGCTGTTTATTAAAGACAGGTGTTCTTTCTGAAAAGCAGTAATATTTGCTAAGATACAGACTAGAAAAAGAATCGGTACAAAAGGATTAAATATTAGGCCACATAAAACTCACTTTGAAAACTCAAATGTTTTTCTGGATTAATTTCTGGACATGGTAAGCCAAGTTGTATAATTTCTTATAGAACCACTTTAGTACTTCTTGCAAAGTATTCAATCTTTTTAAAAAATTTTTATTGTCAAGGTGAAGTACAGAGGAGTCATAGTTATATACGTTAGGTAATGAGTACATTTCTTGTCCAACTTCTTACCCACTCCCCACTTACCCACTTACCCACTCTAAGACAATGGGCCTCTCAAAATGATGTCTTAATGGAGAACAACCTAAGGAGCAACCACGAGAAAAAGTGGGAAATAAATGTTATAAATATGGCTTGAGAGAAAATGTCCAACTTGGAATAAGAAAGAACAAGTAATCCCCCTTACCTCCTTGCACAAGAACTAGGCATAGCAAGAGCTCTTTTGTTTTATGGGCCCCTACCAAGTGTTCTAGATAAATCCAAAGAGGATCCAAATTAAGTGAAGTAACCTTCTTAATTGACGTGGTGGAATTCACTTCTCATATCATCCCTCGCCATCCAGTTATCATCTGACCATCTAGTAGTCCCTGGAGTGAAAGGCGAAATATTTAACATCCTGCTCAGCACAACCCCAATACGATTCTTTCCTTTATTCCTGAAGCAGGGATCGATTGCTTACACTGAGATTTGATGTCCGAAATAGTGATCAGATTAAACAAACACCATGAAGAGATTAAGAGCTCCCTGAACCTGTTATCGCTAGAGGAAGAACAGTGAATTCTTCCACTCGTTTAAGGGAAGCTGGAGACAAGATTTCCCTGTTTCATATTGCACTAAACAAATAATGAGGAAGAAAATGTCATGAGGGTGACTACAACCTATTATCACAAGGCTGCTCAGGGACTTCGCCCTGGAACCTCGGACGTCTCCTTACAGCACGCAGACCCTGCTGTCAAAAAGTCTAGCGGTTCCTACAGGTTAGTCCAAGACCTAAGGGCTCTCAGCCAAACTGTCCAAAGTAGACATTCTGCCACTCCAAACCCTATACCCTCCTCACCAAGGCGCCACAAGATCATGCATGATTTAGTGTTGCTTTTTGGAGGATGCATTCTGATGTTCTCTGGCTGGGGAAAGCAGAGGAATTGCTGCCTATGAATAGGAAGAATCCCAGATGCAAGGAAAAAAAATAAATAAATGGATGAGATTCGTAGAATCCTCCATTTGCCGGGAGAAGTCCTTGGGCAGATGATAGAGGCTTTCAAAACCCCTCCACAAGTTAATATTCTCCAATATGTAGACGACTTGCTGTTTTCAGATATTAAGAAAAAGTAAACAGGGAAAAAAGAAATAACAAGCAACCATTAAATTGTTTGATTTTCTAGGACCAAACGAGATGAGAGCATCAAAACTACGAACTACAGTTTGTAGAAAAGAGAAGTTAAATCCTTTGGGACACCTAATTAGTCGAGGCAGATGAAAACTAAACTCAGAGTAAATCTCTAATTAATAATTAATATGAAAACACCAACTATTAAAAGAAACGTAAGAGAACTTTTGGATCCAACTGGATACTGCGGACTAGACAGATTTATATGCTCTTAAAACAAAGTGATTATATCTGAATTCTTTTATCTAAGATCAGAGATTAACATCTTTTAGTCAATAAATGTGACATACAAATAATATATTAAAAACCATATATCATAATTAGTGGACACTTTAGTCAATTCAAAAATAACCCAAACAGAATGGAAACATCGGATGGATCTTTTTTTTTGATACAGATACAGTCATTTGCACAAAATAATATACCTTTAAATATAAAGAACTATATGAATTATCTGCAATTCAGAAACAGAAATACCTTATCTTTAAATAATTTTCAGAAATTGCTGTTTCCTTCATTAATATGTTGATTAGATGAGGAATGTTATATTCAAAGTCAAGAAACAATGAGTATAAATTAAATTTTGTACACGCATCATCAAAAAGGGGAAAGATTCATCCTCATAGTCACATATAACACTATTTCAAAAATAAATATGAAATGGCTGTATCTTGACACTTTATATCCGTAGACACCTAATGTTGGCCCTGCACTCTTTAGAAAAGCCATTTCGTCTATTAGTATCTGCTGCTAAGGGGACATCGCTAGGGGTCTTGACACAGGAAGGAGAAAATGACTTCTTTTTTGCATTTCAGGTATTGAACAGACATTCCACATCAGCCTTCTTTGACTAGCTAAGATGGAGTTCTGAAGGTAGGTTTACTAGGAAGCCCATTCTTCACCTTGACAGTTCTACTTGGTGACCATCTAACATCCTTAATTCTCCCAGCCAATGCTGTGAAAATTACATCACAGCCAGAGATCCCAGGGCAAAAGGAAAGATGATGGAGGGAGAGAAAAAAAAAGAGTCTTAATTTCTGAGACCCCAGGGAGAAGGGACAGATAATAGAGAAAAGAATTTTAATTTCTGAATGGCCCAGGATCTCTTTCCTCTTTCATTGGCTTGTCAGTGCTGTCTTACCATTGATGTGGCTCAGGGAAATTGTGTACATTAGTACTACTAGTATTGGCATGCAAGTATCTTCTTTCTCACTTTTACTTTGAACAACTTTATTTCACAGTAAGATGACTGCTTTTTAGAGGAATAATTCCTATCTTGAAGGCACACTCTAAATTATCTTTTCCTCCTTATTAATAGGTTCTTTTATTATTTTCAGTTATGACTCTATAGACTTATCATGTCCATTTGTTTTTCTTTATTGCTTCTCTCTCCTGCTAAAATGTAACAGCAGAAGAGAACGAAACCTTTCTGTCCTAGCTCTCGATACAACTCGTACCTGCTAGCCTAATTGGCATAGGACTCACAAACTACAGGAACCAGTAAGTAGCTGTAAGAGTGTTGAAATATTGGTTGAAGAATAACTTTGGCACATAAATGAAAGACCAGACTTAACAAATAACCATATAATATATTCATCAGGCAAATGAAAATTGTATATTTCTGTGTTTTATGATAAATCTAAGTGGAATTAGGAGGAGTCAAAGTCCTACCTAAAGATTCACCAAGAAATAACTTTCAAAAACAAAATGTGAAGCAATTTGCATTTTTATTTCTTAAAAGTATAAATTTCAATGATGTAAAATATTTAAGAAAGGCCAAATGTCATAAAACGTGAAACAATAAATTAGTAAAACCTATTGTGTTATTATGACATATTTGGCACTACTTTATTCCCTAGGATGAAATAAATTGTTAAATGCTTCAAGATGCAAAATAATGCAGTTTTTGCAAACAATAGCATGTATCTGCTGAGGTTGAATCTCCTTACTTTACTGCTACTCATTCACTCTTTTAAGACTGCAAGACCTCCGAAATATTGCAGAAATTCTATTAGGATCGAAGAAGCAACTCACAGTGAAACTTTGGTGAGTAATATTGTGTCGTGTGCTTAACAGTTTAAATTAAAGCTGTTATAGCTAATCCTATAAAACATCAGCTTAAATTCCCTGTTTTACTCCATATTTCATTCCTGTCCTTAGCTTAGATTACAAATAACATAAATTATAAGTCCTTCTCTGGGAACACCGTATAATTTCTAATACACTCTTCTTGGCTTCAACAAAGGTCTACCCACTTAGAAATTCTTCCTTATAGTCTCTTCTAAGGTAGGGTATTTTTTTCTTAAACTAATTCTTATATTTTATCCTGTCTTTTATGCAAATGCTGGGCCTTGAACCTGGTCCTCACATTGTCAGCCCGCTTTCTTGCTTACTTTAGCCCTATGTCCCTTGACTCACGCCTCCAGTCCAACATTTTGCTGATTGATTGGAAATGGAATAACACAGATTTTCCTGTCCGAGCTGGCTTTGAACATGGATGCTCCAAATCTAACCCCTGGGAAGCTAGGATTAGAGGCAGGAGTCATTAGTGCTAGTAAGTTCCACCTTTTGGAAATTCCTCTGGTTGTTACTTATAGCGTGTCCTTTCACATTATTCTCTACTTATTTTGTGCATACTACCTGCCTGATGAGGTGGGTTAATGCAAGAGGAAAATTTCAGGATGTTTATCAGCCTTTATAACTCATAAAACCTAGCCCAGCATGGGCAGTCAGATCCCTCAGAAATAAAATGAGTTCAAATCACTTAAAATTATCTTCCTATGTCAAAAAATATTACATAAATCAGCATTTCTAGAGAGAAAAGAAAGCAAGGAACAACGATTTGATCATCATGCTATACTTTTCCCAATCCTAGTGTCATATCATCCTTGTAATTCTGAGCTTGTTTTCCTTCACTGAACTTATCTTCAAAGTTGCTAATAAGACTGATCGATAATACAGCCTGGTAGATGGTAGGGGTAGTAGACCACAGTTGCAGTATCAAACTGTTTTAAGGGGCTGGGAATGTGGCTTAGCATAGAGTGCTTGCCTAGTATGCATGAAGCTCTGGGTTCGATTCCTCAGTACCACATATATAGAAAAAGCCAGAGGGGACGCTGTGGCTCAAGTGGCAGAGTGCTAGCCTTGAGCAAGAAGAAGCCAGGGACAGTGCTCAGGCCCTGAGTCCAAGGCTCAGGACTGGCAAAAATAGAAAATGTCTTAAGATTTGTCTGAATGCTTTTGGTAGCCAACCCAGGCTGTTGTTTTGCATATTTGTCAAGGCTAGAGAGGTTTCTTCTTTATATTTCATTGTTTCTCTTTTAAGAAAGAAATTGAAATCATCTTTCAATTTCATAAACAGTAACTAAATGTTCAATATATTAGAAGTACCATTTTATTTTTCCCAACAGATAAATTGCTAGTCTTTCATTTTCAATGCCTTTACTTCTCTATAAAAACACAGTAAAGGGGCTGGGGATATAGTCTAGTGGCAAGAGTGCCTGCCTCGGATACACGAGGCCCTAGGTTCGATTCCCCAGCACCACATATACAGAAAACGGCCAGAAGTGGCGCTGTGGCTCAAGTGGCAGAGTGCTAGCCTTGAGCGGGAAGAAGCCAGGGACAGTGCTCAGGCCCTGAGTCCAAGGCCCAGGACTGACCAAAAAAAAAAAAAAAAAAACAACACAGTAAAGTATATAGGACTATATATAGTAACAATATATTAATAATCAATTATAAAGATATTAAGCAAAGAGACTAATGAAAACATAAATTTATTTGGATAAATCAATGAGTTCAATCATTTATGTATATTCATATGCATGGATGTTCGAAGTGATTTAAGACAGTTGTTTGGTGAACTAGGTCCTATGCCGTGATAATAACTCAAAGCAAATTAAAGGTAAGTTCCTTATTATCTGGAATTTTGTTATGTTAATAAACAAATTCTAAGCATGGTTGTATTTTATCACTGGTTCTTCATTAAAATGATTTATTTGTATTTTTATCTTTCGACTACACCCTAATTCTTCTCCGTTTGATCTTTAGAACATTTTCTATTTAAAATTAGTTTCATGGCTTGTGTGAGGGCTTATGCCCATAAGTCAGCTATCTACAAGGGAATTATGAGTCATGGTTTCAGACCAGCCTAAACTAACAGATGGTGAAATCCAACCTTAACAAATGTTCTGTATGTGACTGTACATTTCTGATTCCAGCTATACAAGAGGCTAAAGGTAGGAAGATCACAGTCTGGTGTTCACCTATTAAAAACAATGAATAACTACCTTAAAAATCCCTACAGTCAAGAAGGGGCTGTGCCTTCGCTCCTGTGTGGAGTGTCTTCATACTTGGTCTTCTGAGTTCCCATCCCCAAACCCTCACAAGCAAGAAAGCATGCTTCCAATGATAAGAATGGTGTAGCCAGGAACTGAGTTCATGCCTACACTCTTAGCTATTCAGAAAGCTCGGATTCAGAAGACAGTGATTCTAAGATCATGGGGGCAGAAAAGTCTGCACACCCCATCTTTATTATAGCCTTTATAAAAGGGCTGAATGCTTGACTCATGTGACAGACTACAAGCAAGAAAGCAAAGTTGTTCAAACCCTACAAATAACAAACTTAAAAAACAAACACAACGACTAGATAGTCTAAGCAATGATATAAATCAATTAGTTTTAGACATGTGGTTAATTTGCTATTTTGTCACTGGATTATAAGATGCGATGAAATTACGAAATCATAGAACAGAACTTAAGAGATAATTTACCTTTTTTCTTCTTCTGGTGCTTCAATTTGAGCAAATGTTACCTGTATTTAAGATAAAATTAAACATAAGTATATCAAGTACTCATAAAATATTAATAAAAAATTTAGATGGGCTGGGGATATAGCCTAGTGGCAAGAGTGCCTGCCTCGGATACACGAGGCCCTAGGTTCGATTCGCCAGCACCACATATACAGAAAACGGCCAGAAGCGGCGCTGTGGCTCAAGTGGCAGAGTGCTAGCCTTGAGCGGGAAGAAGCCAGGGACAGTGCTCAGGCCCTGAGTCCAAGGCCCAGGACTGGCCAAAAAAAAAAAATTAGAAAACATTCTAAATAGTCTTTACAATATGACAATCATAAAAATAAGCAACTTCCCACGCTATCACTGTATCTCATCTGAATACACTGGATACTGTATACACTGGTATTAGGACTAGGGAAGGAAAAGAGAATATCAAAATTGAGAGATAAAGGATAAAAAGACAAACGACTCCAAAAGCAATACTTACAAAACCATTTGGTGTAAACCAACTGCACAACTCATGAGGGGAGAGGGGAGGGGGAGAGGGGGAGGGGGAAAGGGAGAAGTTTGGGACAAGGCAACACATTGTACAAGAAATGTACCCACTGCCTTACGTATGAAACTGTCACCCCTCTGTACATCACTTTGACAATAAATAATTATTTAAAAAAGAATAAGCAACTTACGATCTAAGAAGCTATGACATTAAAATAAATGCGATAAAAATAGATTGCAAAATTATAATTCATATACCTCATTTATGAACACAGTAGTTTATTCTTTTAGAAAACAAAAAGCATTTTAAAGTGAACTATTATTTATCTAATTCCTTTAAATATTCTTTTTGAAGAGATTATATTTCTTGTGTATAATTTCCATTAGTGTTTTTAAACTTTATTACAATTTTAAATGCATATTTAGAATGTATCCTAAAATACATTTATTGAGCTATATGATAAAAAAAAAATGTTGGAAGTGGCCCTGTGTCTCAAGTGGTAGAGAGCTAGCCTTGAACTGAAGAGCTCAGGGACAGCACCCAGCCCAAGAGTCCAAACCCACCAAAAAAAAAAAAGTTATGATACCTCTGACCTTAAAATTATAGTTTATAGTAATCGTTTTCTCTTCTGGATAGTAACAGATACTTGTTTGTCTATGGTACAAATGTTGATTCTTAGTTTTACACTCATCCTGAAATTGAACTCTATTTCTTTTATGCAGACATAAACTGGCTTGAATTTACTCACCTACAATAAAGATTTCTGGATATTCTCCAGACTAATAGTTTTCCCTTAGGTACATTGCTAGCCTGCAATTCAAAGTTCTCTTCTGCGGCTGTTAGCAACAGAATGTGGTATGTGCACCATTTTCAGCCTAGTAAATGAAAATTGTTCAATTCTTCTTTATATTATTTTCTAACAGCACTACGAGTAGTCTCCTGGTGGCACAGTAGTTCACGTGTATGAGAGCAAATATCTCATATGCCAGAGCGACTTCATGACTTTCTGTCCCTATTTTGAACTTCCTTAAACTATTAGCATGAAGAAAGGAACAGTTATCTCACAGAATGTGTACCGTGTGTCTCAGCTATGTGCTAATGTGACACAGTCTATGGAGACAAATTTAACCCAGAACTAAAAGTGAAATAATATATCCTTACTCAGCATACACAAAAGCTGATTTCAAATAGCTCATTTTACCTTCACTATATTCTTGTGAATAATTATAATTCAATACTAATTAAGAGTTTGTAAATGATTTTGTTTAGTTACTAACAAAAATAATTTCCCCTTCCTTCTATTTTAGTTCTTTGAAATGAAAACCTTAAAATGAACTATTTTCCTAAAACATCCAGATAAACATGGCAGATCTTTTGCATCCTGTAATAGAAATCTAACTATTTTTCTATTATTCCTTTTAGATTTCTATGTCTAGTTGCACTGCATGATAATCTGGCAAGTGGTAAAGGCCAGATATAAGAGCTCAAAAACATATTAATAATAAGATGACCTCCATAGCCAGATAAGATTACTATAACAAACGGGAGTGTTATGGTAGAAAGGAAGACATGAAACAACGTTACATTTATCATGTACACAAGTCTTTTAAACTAGAGGTTGATAAAATAGAATCATCCATCTACCTTACTAAGATGCAATTCTTTTATTGAAAAAATGTAGATCTACATGTTCGTCCTCCTTAGCCTAAAATCTTTCAGTGCTCCTTCATTTTATGAATATTGGAGGACAAACAACTTTAGCACAAAATTCAAAAAGCCTTTATAAACTCCTACAAATCTACCTGTGCTTCACAGCCTAGGAAAGTGGTTCCCAGCAACACATCCAGTGTGGTCTTGCTTGCCCTTGAAGATGTGAAAAACATGCAGCCACCAGGCCACACAAAAACCCCAAATTATTTGGTACTCAATGAGACAACTCTTGGTACGGCTCTTGTCAGTTTGCTGCTGTCTGTCTGCCTATTGCGATAAGTTTGTGTGGCTTGAAAATGATGTTATAAATATATATCCCAGTGGCCTTTCAAACAAAAGGTTTCTCCATCTCTGAACAGGACAAAAGTAATGAGATGTCATTTCTTTGTGTGTGTGTGTGTCAGTTGTGAGGCTTGTACTCGGGGCCTGGGTGCTGTTTCTGAGCCTCTCTGTGCTCAAGGCTAGTGCTCTAACACTTGAACCACAGCACCACTTCTGGCTTTTTCTGAGTAGTTTATTGGACATAAGAGTCTCAAATACTTTTCTGCAGGGCTGGCTTTGAACCAGGATCTTCAGATCTCAGCCAACTGAGTAGCTAGGATTACAGGCCACCTGTGCCCAGCGATGAGATGTCATCTCCAAGACTGGTCGTCTCCCTCTCTAGTCTCTCACGCTCACTCTGCCCTTGCTTCTAAATTGATGTTCATTCATTTCAGCTTCTTGTCTTTAAGAAAGTACATGTCACAATTTGTTTTCTGTGACATCTGTCTAGCAGAACTATAGGTATCGGCATACATTTATGTCTTTATGCCCATACTAACTCTCAATTTTTATGTACTACTTGGAGGAAGCTAGGGAAAGTCATTGGTTTAATTGATACTTCAATGGGTACTGGTATCACTAATATGTTCCATGGATTTAGAAAAGCAAAATGTAGCAAGAACATAGAGCTATCTATGAAGTGCATACCTGCGTGTGTGTAATGTTACACATACTTTTGGCCTAGAAACAAATTAAACAAAGGGCTTGAATTTGGGGAAATTATTAAATTTCAAAAGCCTAAACATACCTGCAGAAAACCTTTGATAAAAAAAAACAGAAGCTTCTGAAACTACTGCACAAAAAATAAATAACTAAAATATTTTAAGTATTTTTCCACATGGTTTTCCATTCATATTTAATTTTGTCCAGCATATTTTTTAGTCTTTGAAATCCTAACTTTTCTAGATTTCAAATCATAGGTATTAAAATCATCATTTAAAACTAATATATGAGGCTGGGCTCTGGTGGCTCATGCCTGTCATCCTAGCCACTTGAAAGACAGAGATCCAAGGACTGAAGGTGAAAGACAGCCCAAGCAGAAAAGACCATGTGACCCTTACATCCAACTAACCAGCAAGAAGCCGGAAGTGGCAGTGTGTGAGTAAAATAAGAAGCAATTAGGTGTTGTAGCACAAACTCTTCTCTATGCTGGTTAACTGCATCTTTTATTGTTCGAAGATGCGATCATTTGCCATTTGTCCAAGCGAGGGTTTAATGAATGCTGCCTTTGAGTCTCTCCTAAATGAGGTGTCACCTCTAAGTTGTCTCTTACTGGCCCCCATTCCCACCGATACCTTGCTCTTTGATTCACTCCGAAGAGATTCCATCTGAAACTTTAGAGCCCACTTAAGCTCTCTCTTGTTCTTCTCAGATTCCTATTTTTAAGAAAACAGTGTCAATCGTTTCTAGTGACATCTTATTTTCAATAGTACAACCTTCAGAAATCTGGATGCATTTATTCCCATATTTCCTCTCAACTTTCATTTGCTAATTTGAGGGAGCTAAGGAAAGTCATTGGTATAATTAACAGCTTCAGCATTTAACATTAGACGTTGTGCTAAAATAATTCATTTTAGAACTCTTTAACATTTGGATTTTAGTGGATGCAATGAATAGCACTACTAGAAATGATTACAAATAGAAAAAAAATTATATCTACAATATCAAAAATGAAAAAAATGTGAAGCGTAAATAATTCTACAGTAGCTCATGCCTGTAATCCTAGCTACTCAGGAGGCTGAGATCTGAAGTTCATGGTTCAAAGCCAGCCAAAGCAGGAAAGTCCATGAGACTCTTATCTCCAATTAACTACCAGAAAATCAGAAGTGGCTCAAGTGAATGAGCACTAGCCTTGAGCTGAAGAGTTCAGGGACAGCACCTAAGCCCTGAGTTCAAGCCCCACAACCGACCAAAAAGAAAAGATAGATAGATAGATAGATAGATAGATAGATAGATAGATAGATAGATAGATAGATAGATAGAAGACAAACATGATAACCAAATTCAGAAATATCAGTATTAACATTTTATTTTGACCTCTTTAATTATTTGTAAATTATAGCTAATGTATATTTTTAAAATTTTTATCTATACTAAACCATGCAATACATACATAAGTTATTTTTATTAAATATCACATTGATACGTTTCTATGACAAACATAAACACCTGCCAGAATACGTAGCAGACTTATGTTTACTAATATGTTGGAATTTACCTAGAAAACTCCTTATACATGGAGACTAAGGCCATTTCAAAAGTTTTACTAGTCAAATGTCACATTGTATATATTAGTAACACATGTATTTTTTTGTTCTTTGTAATAATGCATTGTTTAATTGAATAAACCAGTCTTACTTATTTTTGTCTGATTATCAGATTCCTTTCTCCCTATAAGAATTTTGATATTCTCAGAACTAATTTTTTTATGCAAACCATTTTTACATCAATTTGAAACTATGGTAAGTTGAAATACTGTCGATATTCAGACTTGGAACCATCTATAATGCATTATTTCTTTATTCATAAAAAATTCTGATTTTCTGTTAAATGTGCTAAATTCTCTTTTGTATTGTTTTCTGAATTAAACAATTGAATAATCATTCATAAATGATAGATGTTTTAGAACAGAGTAAAATGTAGTCATGACTACATATACTCTATTACTACATGTCATATTTTAAGCTGTATCACTAATAGCTTTAGTAATCAATCTTATATTCTTTAGAACACATAAATTATATAGCATGAAAATAGTTATACTTTTGAGACCATATGAATAGCTTTATAACTATTTCAGTTTTTCTTTGTTTAGGTAATAATTGAAAAAAAGCAATAATAGCTAATCTCCTCATTGAACTCATCTTAATTGGGTGCTTTAGATTTTACTTTAAATTATATTGTCTATCCTTTGAAATAGAATACATTATTTAAATATGAAAACTCACTTTGAATTCAATTTGAATTACTCTATGTCAATGAATATTCCATTTTATTGCTATAAGAGTTTCAGTAAAGTAAAAATACTTTAAAACTCACAATGCATAATAAATATACAAATCCCTTTATATAACTAAATTGATTACTAAAACATGCATATTTTATCCATTTATAAGATCATTTAAGAAATATGGTATATTTTACCAATAAAGCACTTTGCAGTTGCTCCTTAAGGTTATTGTTCTCCTCTTTCAGAACATCTGCTTCTTTCTAGAAAGTAACAAAAGGTAGGAGGTATTTGGTTTGGTGTTTTTTTTCCAAATTTTTATTATCAAACTGATGTACAGAGAGGTTACAGTTTCATACGTTAGGCATTGGATACATTTCTTGTACAGTTGGTATTTGGTTTGAGTTACTTTAAATTTTACTTTGATTATTGTCCAAAATCTGTAAGTCGTCAAGATGATGATTTGAACATGAATATTTACTTGTGTACTCCTCAATTGAAATGGTGGATATTGGTTGAAATTACAGCTTCCTGCTGCTTTGCCAAATGTAAATAAGTCTCCAATCCTACTCAGTGCAATAAAGAATACTGATAACATTCATCTTAGTTAACCTACTACTGGTTTATTTCTCCACACTTCCTGTTATAACTGAACAATGAATTTTCTGAAATAGATGTTATTCCATGTCTGAGTTATATTTTTACTTTTATATTGATATCCATGCTGTTTTCTAACTCCATATTCATAGTTACTACAAGATACTTGTCTTTTATGTCTAGTATGTCAAAAATAATTGAGACCAGTATGTTTCCAAAGGGAGATAACATATTTCAGCATACAAATATTTCAGTAGCCTTAAAGTTGGAAATACAATCCCATGCATATTGCAATACATTATAATACATAAGATACAAGAAAGTTATACCATGGATTCTACAGAATGTAACTACTATTGCTGTTTACATTTTCATTATAGGTTTCACAGCTGGGAGAAAAGTAAATCATTTTAACAAAAAATATCTTTAAAAATTGTAGCATTGTGCTTAGAAAAATAAAAAAAGTTACAGGCACTTTAGAATAATGGGTCTTGAAAAAATTAGCAAATGGAAAAATAGTATTTGAGTTTGTATTTTAACTATTTTAGCCCCATCAATAAAAAGAAAAGTTCTTTGGACTATCTTTTGCAATCAGGGTATACTTTATAATTCAGTAAGCATGACTCATTTATTCCATACTTCTAAGTTCTCTGTTCTAAAGATAGAATTATAATAATAAGGATAGACCAATCAACTAGGATAGACCAATAGGTGTACATGCTTAAACATATGGGGGACCAAAATAAATATTTACATTTTCTAAAATTTTATATCACAAAATTTTTCTTTATTATGTCCAGAGGATAAACCTTCAGATGCTAACTCAATGCTTACATTGAATTGATACACTTCATTTAGATTACGTAAAATCTGAAAATTATATTAAATAGGAAACTATATTAGCCAAGATGGCAAATCAAGGCCGTCTTGGCGCTTTTCCAATACCAGCCATGACAGCTTTGGCAACTGACTCTAGATGATCATGAGACTGATTAGAAATGCACCAAGTTCCCAGCCTGAGGACGGAAATAATTCAGGAATAAGTAAACAGAAGTGCGTGCTTAGATTTATTTGCAGCAAAAAGTAAAACTACATCCCTGTGGAAGTGCATGAGATTTCAGCATGACCAAACAGTTTTGTCCACTGAGGTGTAGTACTTACCTAAAATTGCAATTTCCAGTTTCTGCCAGTTTGAAATTCAAATAGCAAGATATATCTTCGTAGTGAGTGACTAATGTGCTAAAATTCAGTATTGGATAAAGATTTGGAGACACCTAGAGATTCAGTGCTGCTTCACAGGAGAAATTCAGGAAGCAGGCAGTGCGGACACCTAAGACCTGGGAACCACCTGCTTGTCCCCCTCCATGAGTCCAACAAGAAAGATGCGGAGGGCGTACCGGAGCCCAGGGCTCTAGTTGATGGCTGAGGGTGCATGGACAAAGAGCCAAGCACTGCATTCCTACCCTAGAGAGCTGGCCAGGCCACAGTGGCAGGGAAGAGCTCAGCTTGCAGCTGAGCTTCAAGTCAACAGGAACATGGATTGAAGGCGTGCACCCCAGTTCAGAGACCTGCCTAAGTTATAGCAGTGAGCAAAAGACTTGCTTTCCAGGAGGGCTTCCAGAAAGTAAGGAGAGGTGCTGAACATCTAGATACTAAATGGAAGATGGTAGAAGAAATCAAGGAAACACAATACCTTCTAAAAACAACAACCATTCGATAAAAGAAAGAAAGCTAATATCACAGAATGGACTCATAGATCTGCTAATAAAAATACTTGATGAAAAGAGAAATTATCCACAAGATATTTCATGAATGCAATGGTTGAAATCAAAGACGAATGAACAAATGCATGGAGAACACAAAAGAAAAAATAAATTAATTCCAAGAGATTGCAAAAGAGTTCAATGGATGGAACTAGGGAAGTGAAGGTGAACATCAAAATGGAGAGACAAAGGGTAAAAGGCGAACCAATTCCAAGAGATGGAAACAGGAAGATTTTATTGTTGTTATGTTTAATGTACTAGGTGAATTTCCTTTGGCATGCCCCCTGTGGTCATTTTATATGATTTTGGTACACTGAATATTGCATATATGTTTATCTGAACAAGGGAAGGGAAAGAAAAATGAGGAAGGGTGTAACAAATAAGACAAGAAATGTACTCATTACCTTTTTATGTAACTGTACCCCCTCTGTACATCATCTTGTCAATAAAATTTAATTTAAAAAAAAGGCAAACCAATGCAACAGAAATACTTACAAGACAATATGCTGTAAACCAACTGTACAACTCAGGGGGGAAGGGAATTTCAGAGGAGGGTGGGTTGGAGAAAAATGAGGGAGGAGGTAACAAGTTTGATAAGAAATGGATTCACTGCCTTACATATAAAACTGTAACCGCTGCATACACCATTTTGACAATAAATAAATGTTTCTGTGTAGAACTGCAGCAGTGATTCTCATTAATGTGTGCAATTCATACATATTAAAAACTATAGCTGTAAGAAAGGGAAGGAGAGAGGAAAAGGAAGGGATGAGGATTAGATAGTAAAAGAGAAAAGAGAGAGACTCAAAGTATATTTTACTTGAAGTTGAAGAAATTCTTCTGGAGATATCTTCCTGTAAGTAAAAATATTTAAAGTGTATTATGATATTTAAAATTTTAATTTAAACTGTTATGAATAAATTAAACTTTTGAAGAAATTATTTAAAGTCTATTCATTCTGTATTATTATTAAATAACAGACAACTGCATACTTTTTCACAAGATAAGCTTTCATTGGAATGATGAAAATATAAATTGACTGAGATTTTTAAACTATAATATTCACCTTTCTTTCTGAACATGCTTCTTTAAGTCAAAGATCAAATCATATATTCAATTAATTTCTTTCTAGAAATTATATTAACATATAAAGATTGAATTAATAGCTTCCTTATGCAGCCGTATTTTATATTAAAATTTAGTTAGGTGAATTCAAACTGCAAAACGTATTTATAAAACTAATGTCAGTAATCAATAAAACCATTTTAAAATACAAAAATAAAAATACTGATTTTATAAAGACAATTATAATTAAAACTAGAGTAAAAACTTTTTCCGGATATTTGACTTGGAGAACTCTTAGGTCACAGAATATTTACTAACTGATTGAGGAACTAAAGAAAATCCTTTATCAAAGTATTATTCAAAGACTTATTTCAACTTACCTAATCAAATGCCTATTGCTGCTAACTCTTCTCTAATATTTTATCCTCTTGAGCTTTTTCCCATAATTATACCCCATTTTCTTATAAAAGTAAGTATTTTACAATTTTACAATGTTTATACAATGTTTTACAATGTTTATAAAACTTCTAATGAGGTAAGTTTGCATAACCATATGTTCATCTTAAAAATGCAATCATGAGTCATCAAGGAAAAACATTATCCTGCATATTTATATCTTACCATTTTGGGGCCTGGGGTTTTTTTGTTCCTGTTTTCTTCTCACTTTTCTTTGCTTGGACATTCTTGTTTGCCTTTTTTTTCTGTATAATGTTACATTTTCCAGAAATAAATGGTTAATGTTATAAGTTAGAGTAAAATATATGATAATATACATTGCTAAGATTTCCATACTTTACTTGGAAAATTACTCTGGCATCTCAAAAAAAATTATCTGCCTAGGAGCAAAACAAATGACACAGACTGAATGTTTCCTAACTGCAATATTGAATGTAAATTTTACGTAAGTTAATGTGCTCTAAATAATAACATTTCTGTAACAGATGACAGCCACTTCTCTGCAATGGGTGAAATTGCTTCCTGAAATTCAGATCGGTGTGCCAACACATCAAAGAAAGCCTGCAGAATGCATGAGGGGAAGGGGTTAAGCGCACAGCATAGCCTCCTCCATACATTTCATAGAGCAGAAAAACCAATGCGCAGCTCTACCTAGTTAGATGATTTCTGATATGCAGGTTGCCCGCTCCTTCTCCATTCCGTGGGAGGTGGTGCATGGCCATTCCGAGTTGGTGGAGCCATTTGTCTGGTTAATTCCCATCATGAACGAAGGAGACTCTGGCATGCTAACTAGGTACGCGACCCCCAACTTCTTAGGGGGACCAGTGGCAGTTCGGCCACCCGAGATTGAACAATAACCAGTCCGTGGGCGCCCGTAACCCGTTGAACCCCATTTATGATGGGGATGAGCTATTGCAATTATTCCCCGTGAAGGAGGAATTCCCAGTAAGGGCGGGTTATAAACTTGCCTGGATTAAGCCCCTGCCTTTGTCCACACCGCCCATCAGCTACTACCAATTGGACACACAATGCAAAATACTCTGTTTGAGACAGGATCTGTCTGTGTAGCTACATCTGATCTCACACATGGAATCATTTTGCCTCTGCTTATTAGATGCTGGTAATACATCACTGTGTCTACCTAACTAATTGTGATTATTTTCTACTGGAAAGTAGAATTCACGAATTGAAGACAGATTAGATATTAGATACTATACAGACATAAGAAACAATTACCCTGAACAAATCCAAGAAACAAAAAAGGAGTTTGCAGACACTTCAAGACGCAATCAGAAGACCTAATTTTAAGACTGATGGGTATTGAGGAAGGAGATAGGAAAGGGATCAGGAACATATTTAACAGAATTCTAGCAGACAACTTTCCAACCATCCAAAGTGATAGGCGCATTAAAATAGAAGCCCTTAGAACTCCAAACAGGACAGAGCAGAATACAACATCCCACTGCCAAATTATAATCCACAGATAATCAATAGAGACCAAAGAAAGGATCCT
The DNA here is from genome assembly GCF_023159225.1 of Perognathus longimembris pacificus. Lineage (NCBI taxonomy): Eukaryota > Metazoa > Chordata > Mammalia > Rodentia > Heteromyidae > Perognathus > Perognathus longimembris. The sequence goes on from NC_063178.1 coordinate 18,533,371, forward strand.
TAAAGATGTCAGAAAACAGAAAACCAGAAAACCAGTCAGAATAACTACAGGTTTCTCAGCCAAAACCATAAAAGCAAGAATAGCCTAGAATGATGGATGCCAGGCCTTAAAGACAACTACCAACCAAGAATATTGTATCCAACAAACTCTCCTTCATAACTGAGGGAAAAATTAAAACATGGTTTCTCTTCACCAAACTAGCACTGAGGATACTTAATGATATCATACATATAGGAAACCACAAGAACTCTGTAGTAGCAGAGAAAAGCCCCATACCAAAGAATAGGATAAATACAATAAGAAAAAATGAGGGAGACCATAAGTGGATAACATGGTTGGAATTACCAAACACTACTCAGTTCTAAATCTCAATAATAATGAAATTAAGTCTGTGATTAGACAACATAGATGGACCAGTTTGATCAACAAGGAAGACCCATCCATCTGCTTTCTTTAAGAGTCACATCGTGCCCACAAAAACAAAAATATTCTGAATTTAATAGGCTGAAATAAAATCTATCAAGCGCATGGCCCCCATAAAACAAGCCAGAGTATTAATACCAACATTAAATAAAATAGTCTTCAAAGTAAAATCAATTAGGAGAGACAAAGAAAGAAATCACATATACTGATAAACGGATCTGTCGTCAGGGAGTATGTATCAATTCTAAATACCTCTATACTAAATGCTGGTGCACCCAACTTGATCAAACAAATACCACTCAACCTAAAACACACATAGGTCCAAACATATTGATTGTTGAGTGCCAGGGTCTCTAGCCCCCTCCCCCCTCCCCACCCCCCACCCCCCACCCCCCACCCCCCACCGACCCATGGGAGAGACGGGGAAGGCATGCCCCAACCGGATGAGCCAAGAAAGGAAAAGGGTTGGCAGGCCGCCCGCACCCAGCCCTCCCTCACCAGAGGACAATCAGACGCCCTGGGAGTCAAGTTGGCACAAGATCTCATTAATTAGGGAAGTGCGTGCCACTAATATAAGGCACAGGAGCCAATCAGGTCTAAGATCAGCAGGAAGGGGAAGGATGAGCTGTCCATCAAGCGCAGAACGGGGGGTCACCGCCCACAGAACCGCCTCCAGGTTAGAACCAAAGACACTTGTAGCAGCTGAGCATTGTTGTTAGGCGCCGCCATCTTAGCCACACGTGGCCCCAAGACTGAGAAATAGGCAGGCCAGCTAATAGACTTCCATGTGTGCCCCACAGATGAGGACATTAATACATCACTGTCACCTCTGGATAGATCATCCCAGCAAAAACTCAACAGACAAACCTCAGAACAAAATAATTGCATTGCCAACCATGCTTAAGAGACACCTACAGAATAGTTCACCCAGCAGCATCAGAATAAAAAGTCTCCGCAGCTCATGGAACACTCTCCAAAGTAGATCATACTTTAGATCACAAAACAAATCTCTGCAAAATCAGAAAAACTGAACTTGTTCCCCACATTTTGTTAGATTAAAACAGAATAAAATTAGAGCTCAATACCAAAAAGCATCACAGAAAATTCTCTAACTCGTGGAAATTGACCAAGGCATTGCTGAGTCACCAGTGGAGTGGATCACTGAAGAGATCAGAATGGAAATTCAAACATTTATGTAATTTAACAAAACATGAACACAAAATACCATCCCCTCTAGGACACAGCAAAAGCAGTATCAGAAGAAATAGTGTAGATCTGAATGCCCACAACAATAAATTGGAGAAATCTTAAATCAGCAATGTAATGCTGCACTTTAAGCAGAGGAACACGCCAAACCACAAGACAGAAACAAATAATCAAAATTAAATCAGATATAAACAAATTAGAAACTAAACATAGAAAATATTTAAACATATAAAATAAAAGTTTGTTTTTTTAAAAAATTAACAAAATTGACAGAATCTTAGGAAAGCTAACCTAACAATAGATACTCCCAAATAAATAAAATCAGAGATGAAAGCAGGAACATCAAGACAGAAACAATCAAGAGTCAGAATATTATAAGGGAATATTTTGCTTACCTTTATGGTAACAATGGAAGAATTCCTATGAATACTGATATACCAAAACTAAAACAAAATTTAAACCAATTAAATAGACATATAACAAGTAATGAAATATAAAAGACCTCCTATCCAAGAAAAACCTAGGACTAGAGAGATTCATGCCAAGTTCTATAAGGCCTTCAAAGGAGAGCTTACTCCAATACTCTTCTATTTCTTTGATTAAATTGAAAAGAAAAGATCACTATCAAATTAATTCTATGAAGCCAGCATAACTCTTATCCCTAAACCGGATAGGGACTCATCGAAGAAAAAGATCCATCTCTTTGATGGGCATTGATGCGAAAGTTCTCAATAAAATTCTGGCCAGCCAATTCAAGAAAAAACAAAAATTATACACTATGATCAAATAAGATTCATCCCAGGGTTGCAAAGTTGGTTCAATATACACAAGTCAATTAATGTAAGCCAACTCAACAGCAGAAAGGACAGGAACTATATGATCATCTCAGTAGATGCATAACAAGCATTTGAGTTGTTTTTTTTTTGTTTTTGGTTTTGGGTTTTGTTTTTTTTTTGTTTTTTTTTTGCCAGTCCTGGGCCTTGGACTCAGGGCCTGAGCACTGTCCCTGGCTTCTTTTTGCTCAAGGCTAGCACTCTGCCACTTGAGCCACAGCACCACTTCTGGCCGTTTTCTATGTATGTGGTGCTGGGGAATCAAACCTAGGGCTTCATGTATGGGAGGCAAGCACTCTTGCCACTAGGCCATATTCCCAGCCCCCATAACAAGCATTTGAAAAGATTCATCGCCCCTATATGATAAGAGCTCTGGACAAACTAGGAATCTGGAACATTCCTCAATATAAGAGAAACTGTATATGACAAACTTAGAGCCAACATTCTGCTAAGTGGCTCAAAGTTAAACCATTTCCTCTAAAATCAGGAATGGGACAAGGATGTCTACTCTTGCGCTCCTCTTCAAAATAACACTGGAATTTCTAGCTAGAGCAATAAGACCAGAAGAAAACATAAAGTGGATCCAAAAAGGGAAAGAAGAATTAAAGTTATTCCTCTGGCAGAGGACATAAGCATGTGTGCAAAGAACCCAGTAGATTGCTCTTCCAAGTTACTGGAGCTGATCCAAAACTTTGCAAAGTAGCAGAGCATAAGATTAACCCACAAAAAATCAGTAGCTTTTCTGTATGCTGACAATAGGAAGAGTGAGACAGATATCAGAAAAAATAACTCCATGTGTAATAGCCTAAAAAATACATAGGGATTGACTTAACCAAAATGTAAATTCTATGATGACAATCTTTAAAAACCTGAAAAAAAAGCAGATTTAAAGCAGATTTAAGGAAATGGAAAGCCTCCTATACTCCTGGATTGGGAAGATTAGCAGCATGAAAATGGTAATAGTGCCCAAAGCTATCTACAAATTCAATGCAATACCCATCAAAACTCCATCACATTCTTCAATGATATACAGGAAGAAATAAAAAAATTCATATAGAATAATAGAAGACCCTGAATAGCAAAACTGAACACTAGGATATGATCATATAAAATGATGCCTATCAAAATAAACTGCAAGAAATAGAAGCACAATTTTTTGTGGTTTTTGTTTAACTTTCTTTCTCTTTCACTTTTTCCCTTTTGTCATGGTTTTTAATTTCTGGACCTTTTGTATGTAAGTTTATCTGATTTGTGGGAGGCAAAAGGAAAACACAGGAATGGTGAGACAAAGTGTGAACTAATGCAGCCAGGGATACTCACTAGACACTATGTTTAAAAAATGAACTATAAAACTTGTGGGGTTTAGGAGAGAGAAAACTGGGAGCAAACAAGAGCAGGAGTGATATTGATTGACTATATTTTGGAACTTTCATTCTCTGAGAAGAAGATATCATCATTTTAGATTTTTGTCATTATTGAGACGCACTGTAAAACATCCTAAATGTTTATTCCTATCCTAGAATAATGTCTGAGATTAAACTATATATCATTTCAGACATTAAGCTTTTCAGATATTAAAACTTTACTAACCTCAGTCTTCAAGGTTTGTAGTTCACTTTGCAGCGTTAATTTCTCCAGTGTTAACTCTTCAAAATTGTGTTCCATATCTTTATATTTCTAAAAGCAAATATTAAGTAATAACGATGGCTAAAAATCTCAATATTGAAGAGATATTTGGATAATACTTAAGAAAATCTCACTAATACGACAGAACAATGAAACATTGGTATTAATTTTAATGAAAGTTGTCTAGTGAAGCTATTACTGGACTTGAATAAGGACAAGAAACTAAAACTGGTAAACAGTAGACCTACTCAGAAGACTATGGACATTGCAAGTTATTTCAAAAGTATTTATTAGTAATCATGCCTAGGAAATTCAAAAGAACATGAAACATTCTAATGTACACATTTGTTGAAGTTTCTTGAAGAAAATATATTAACCATTGGATTTCTATTTAGGATGGTGTTAAATGGCACGAGTTTCTTATGACTCAAGTACAAAGTGGAAGATTATTCAACACTAGAGGGAAAATACTGTCCTAATATCCAATGCATATGAAGAAAATTTCTTAGGATATGCAATAGCCTATCATATGAGAGGTTGGATTGGAATGAATGGGGAGAATAATGAAAATAGTGACATTGATCAAGATGTATTATATTCATAAACTCACTTATTAAATGGGAACTCCTTAACAGAGCCATTTAACTATAATAAAAAACACAATTTTAAAAGTGCAATTTCAACCAGGTGCTGGTGGCTAATGCCTATAATCTTAGCAGCTCAGGAGGCTGAGTTCTGAGGATCTTGGTTCAAAGCCAGCCCAGGAAGGGAAATCTGTGAGACTCTTATCTCCAAATAACCACCAGAAAACCAGAAGTGGCATTGTGTTCAAAGTGGTAGAGCACTAGACTTGAGAGAAAAAGCTCAGGGACAATGCCCAGGCCCCAAGTTCAAGCCACAGGACTGACAAAAAAAAGTCCAATTTTAAATTGAACTTTTAAATTAAAATATATACTTATATACTTACAGCTTCTAACAACTCTTGGTCCAGTAGAGCACTGAAAAACACACAATGTTTACATGCACACAAATACATTGTAACACACTTATATGTTTTACAGAGTGTTTTAAATAATATAAAAGTTAGAGTACATTTTAAGTACCATGGATGATATGAAATCTTAGCATAGTTTTGAATTGCATTTCCTTTATGGCTGAGAATATGGAACATTTTTCATGTATCTAGTAGCCGTTTACAATTCTTCTTCTGGAAACTATTCACATCATTTACTCACTCATTAAATAGATTGTTAGACTGTTCTGTGGTCATTTAATTTTCTGAGACCTTTGTAGATTATGGCATCAGTGGTCTCTGTGACGAAAAGCTGGTAAGGCTTTTCTCCAATTTTCTGTGTTCTATTGTTACTAGTAATTGCTTATTTTGATTTGCAGAGGTTTTCTCCTTTGATATAAAGCTATTCATCAGTTCTTGCTCTAATTCTCTGGACAATTAATAACTTATTCAGAAATTAATTCTATATGCCGATATGCTCGAGTTTTTTCATTCCATCATAAAAGTTTTAAGTTTTGTATTAATTTTTTGCAACAATTTTGGGTTGATTTCTTTTCACAAGAGTTATGTGAGAGCTATGTATCAGTATTTCTAACACCCTTTGTTAGTGACTCTGCTTTTCTCCACTTTTTGTTGTTTTCCCCAGGTTTGGGGTAATTTTTTTACAAAGATCAAGGGCTGTATTCTGTACATTTACTTCTAGGCTAAATGTTATCTTCTTTTCTTTTAGTTTTGGTGACAGTACAGTGCTGTTTTTATCAATATGAATCAAGAGTACAAATTTCACTATGAGAAAAAATAATAGATGAGGTGAATATGACCGAAGTATACTATATGCAAAGTATGAAGCTTCCATGACAAGAATAATCTCACTATGTAAAATAAAATACACAAATAATAAATGAAGAATGAAGATTTATTTTTGAAAAGAATCCATATAAATTTGTATATGTAAGTATAAACAACCAACATTTATGATCATTTTAATATTTCTTTTCTTTTTTGCCAGTCCTAGGCCTTGGACTCAGGGCCTGAGCACTGTCCCTGGCTTCTTTTTGCTCAAGGCTAGCACTCTACCACTTGAGCCACAGCGCCACTTCTGGCCATTTTCTATATATGTGGTGCTGAGGAATCGAACCCAGGGCTTCATGTACATGAGGCAAGCACTCTACCACTAGGCCATATTCTATTTCTTATGTTCTCAAAATATGATAAAACACATACAAAATTCACCATCTTTGACATTATAACCAAAAACCTAGAACTTGCTAATTCCGTTATTTATTAAACTTCAATTCCACACTTCCTAAGCCTTTCACTTCTTGGAAGCCATTGTTAGGTTTTCTGTCTTTATGAATTTTTACTTGGTGCCTAATGTAAAGAAAAGTCATACATTATTTGTCCTTCTGTGACTGGTGTAGGGAACTTACTTTGAGGTCCTCAAATTTTATTTGAAAAAACATGTATCTGAATTTCTTTAACACTAGCCAATAATCCATTGTTCATATATATCAGATATATAACATGATATATTTGAATACACATGATAAATGACATATATGTTTGTGGTATTTATGAATGCATATCACATAATGATGTATCCTGGAGGTATCATGAATATATACATATTATATGTATATGATAATGTGCTTATAATACATAGTCTAATGTATGTGTACATTATTACTGTATATTAATTATTAATGTATTATACATTGTATAATATGTACATATTTTATTTTGATTTTCCATTTACCCATTTGGGGCCACTTGGATTCTTTACACCTTTTACAGTGAAATGAGTATGCAAAAAAAATTTTTGAAGCCCATTTTCAATATTTTTGGTGTAAATATTTACAGAACAGTATCCAGAGTATGTAATATTTGGCTTTTAATTTGGAGAGAACATCATACCATTTCTGAAAAGCAGATAGTTTGTATTCTATTTCACATTCTATATGTTTGTAATTTTAAATTTAAAATTATATGTCACATAAAATATTAAGTATGCTAAGATATAATATATAACAATGTATATATTCATAAATTGTTTTAAGAACATTAAATATTTGGTGGGTACTTTATTTTCTTCATGTCCAATATTTCTACAGTAAGTATATACTAGACGTAATCATTGAAAATATTAATTTTAAAATCTTACCTCTCTAATTTCTTCAGCAGCATCTCATACATGTCAACCATCATCTTCATTCGTTTAGAAGCTGAATGAGCAGGTTCTGCCATCAAAATAAATAAGCATAAAGTTGGTAAAATGGCTGAGGCGATACCTCTGCCCTCATATAGCTCGTTAGAGCTGTGAAAACTAAATAAATATAGAGAGGACAGGAGGGCCACATACTAAAGAACAAACAACTTCTGAGTACACGATTATATGCAAGGCTATACATTATTTGAATCTTCTTAATTCTCAAAATAACTCATAGACAGAGCTATACTTGCCATTTTGAAATGAAGACATTCAGCCTCAGATACCCAATATAAACTTTTAAAAACTATGCAGCTGGAAAGTGACCAATGGGTTAAATTCAAATGTGTAAAAGAATAAAAAATTATAGATAAAGAATGATCATTCTAATAGGGTGAACAGACATCTCAATGTTGGTTTCATTTGCATTTTCTTTATGGCCAGAAATGTTGAATATTTCTTCATGTGTCTATTGGCCATTTTCAATTCTTCTGAGAAGATTCTTTAGTTCCTTAGCCCATTTATTGATTGAGTTGTTGGTTTTCTAACAATTTAATTTTTAAACCCATTTGATTGCCAAAGGTTTTTGGTGTTGTTTTTCATTTAGTGGTGTATTTTATTCAAAAAAACATGCCTAAAATATCTCACTATGAAGTCAATATTAAAATAAGTGATCAGGTATTTTGCATTCTTATATTTGCATAAATCTTTAAAATGTTTTATTGTTATTATAAAGGTGGTGTACAGAGTAGTTAAAGTTACATGTGTGAGGTAAAGAGTACCTTTATAAACGATGAAAGCCATTCCCTCACTCTCTCTGTTTTCCCTTCTGTTCTTACTGACAAGTTGTATAGTTCATTCACAACATAATGCCCAATGAGTTAGTCCAAACTAAGCTGTCTCCAAAGAAGCAGAGTGTTGAAGGTCCCATTAGGCTTTCACTTCTAGAGAGTCATACCAAGTAAGCTATAGTTATACAGAGAAAAGGGAAAAAAATTATAAATTGCTGGCATAAGAAGACAGAATTAGGGGGCTGGGGATATGGCCTAGAGGCAAGAGTGCTTGCCTTGTATACATGAGGCCCTGGGTTCAATTCCCCAGCACCACATATACAGAAAATGGCCAGAAGTGGCACTGTGGCTCAAGTGGTAGAGTGCTAGCCTTGAGCAAAAAGAAGCCAGGGACAGTGCTCAGGCCCCAAGTCCAAGCCCCAGGACTGGCCAAAAAAAAAGAAGAAGAAGAAGAAGAAGAAGAAGAAGAAGAAGAAGAAGAAGAAGAAGAAGAAGAAGAAGAAGACAGAATTAGGAAGAGTAAAAGTCTCCCTCCTTGCAGATATCATGCTCCTGTATTAAATTTAAAAAAAAAAAAACATAAATTCTTCTCCCAAATTACTCAAGCTGAACCAAAGCTTTTGCAACATAGCAGGGTATAAAATTAACCCACAAAAATCAGTACCTTTTTCTGTATACCATCTATGAGAAGAGCAAGACTGAAATCAGGAGAGCAACACCATGTGTAATAGCTTAAAACAAAGTATATCTAGGAAATAATTTAACCAAAGATGTGAAGGACTTCTATGATGAAAAATTTTAAAACCTGAAATGGAAACTAAATTTAAGAAAATGGAAAGCCTCTCATGATCTTGGATTGGAAGGATTAATATTGTGAAAATGCCAATACTGCCCAAAGGTATCTACAAATCCAATGCAATACCCATCAAAATCCCATAATACTTTTCAATGATATAGAGGAAGCAATACAAAAATTTTATAGAATAATAGAAGACCCTAAATAGCAAAACTAAACATTAACAGGAAGAATAGTGCTGGAGCAATGTCAATATCAAATTTCAAACTCTTATTACAAAGCACTGATAATAAAAAGAAAAAAGCACGGTTCTGGCACAAGTATAGGCCAAAGGACAAAGGAATAGAATAGAAAACCCAGAAAAGAACCCACAGACCTAAATATTTGATAAGGGAGACAAAAACACTGGATAGGAAAGACAGCCTCTTCAACAACTGGTGCTGGCAGAATTGGCTATACACATGCAGAAAATTGAAGTTATGTCCTTATATATCACCTTGCACCTGAATCAATTCCAAATGAATCAAAGACCTCAATATAAGACCGGACACTGAAAATATTATAGGAAGGGATAGGCGAAATACTCAGGCTCCTAAGTAAAGATTCAGAATCACAACAAATCAAAGAAAGGATGGATAAATGGAATTGCATCAAACTGAAGAGTTTCTGCATGGCAAAGGATATAGATAACATAGAAAGAACACAGAATGGAAACAATTGCTAGCTATGCATAAGACAAGGGCCTCATATCTAAAAATTCTTAGAACTCAAAAAATTAACCACCTCTTAAAACAAATCCTTAAATAAACAACAACCCCATTAATAAGTGGACTAAAGACTTGAAGAGAGACTCCTCAAAGGAAGAAGCAAGAATGGCTTATAAACAGATGAAGACATGTTCAATAGCTCTAGCCTTAAAAGAAATGAAAATCAAAACAAAATTGAGATTCTACTTCACCCCACATAGAAGGGACATTATAGAAAACTAACAATAAGAACTGCTGGTAGCGATAAAGGGAACTCTATTATACTGATGGTGGGAATGTAAACTTGTTCAACTACTCCAGAAAGCAGTATGGAGGTTCCTCAAAAGACTAAATGTAGACCTCCCTTATGACTTAACAATCTCCTGGACATTTACCCAAATGATCACAAACAAGGCCCCACTAAAGCTACCAGCACAACCATGTTCAATGCAGCATTATTTACCATAGCTAAGAAATGAAAACAACCCAGATGCCACTCAGTACACGAATGGACCAAGAAATTGTGGTATATGTACACAATGCAATTCTATGTGTCTATCAGAAAGAATGACACTGGGGCTGGGGATATGGCCTAGTGGCTAGAGTGCCTGCCTCGTATTCATGAGGCCCTGGGTTCAATTCCCCAGCACCACATATACAGAAAATGGCCAGAAGTGGCGCTGCGGCTCAAGTGGCAGAGTGCTATCCTTGAGCAAAAAGAAGCCAGGGACAGTGCTCAGGCCCTGAGTCCAAGCCCCAGGACTGGCCAAAAAAAAAAGAAAAAAAAAAGAAAGAATGACACTGCCCCATTAATAAGGAAATGGAAAGTCTTGGGGGAAAAATCAGATTAAGTGAAGTAAGCCAGACCCAAAGAGGTATAGGGTCCATGGTTTTCCTCACTGGTAATACTTAGCATTTATCTAGGATAGTCCTAGCAGAAGATCACAGTAGCTCAATAGCTATGCATATATATGATCATATAAGATGATGCTAAGTGAAATGAACTCCAAGATATGGAAATTAGGTTTTTCATTGTTTTTGTTTTTTTCAATGTACTATGTGAAATTATTTCCTTTTCCTTTTCTTTATCTTTCCTATGGTTTATCCCCTGTTGTCACCATATTTGATTTTGGTGCCCTGGGTATTGTACATAAGTTTATCTGAATTAGGGAAGGAAAGGGGAACATCAAAATGATGAGACAATGATAAACCAATGCAACAGTGATACTCACAAGACAATATGTTAGAAATAAACTGTACAACTTGGGGGGTCTGGAGGAATGGAAAAGTGGGAGAAAAATGAGGGAGGAGGTAACAAGTTGGACAAGAAATATACTCACTACCTTACACATGTCACTGTAACCCCTCTGTACATCACCTTGACAATAAATTTTAAATAAATAAATAAGAAAATACCAAGCGCGCGCGCGCACACACACACACACACACACAGAGAGAGAGAGAGAGAGAGAGAGAGAGAGAGAGAGAATCCTGTATAATTTCTCATTTCCCAGTATATTATTCTTTTACCCTCCAGCATGTTTACTTATACATTTATGGGTACATTCTGTTTACCACCAATGAGGGAAACCATGCAACCTTTGTTTCTCTGGGTCTGGCTTACTTCACAAAATACAATTTTTTCAAATCTTTCCATTTTCTTGAGAATGGTAAATATCATTTTTTCTGATGGATGAGTAGAATTCCATCGTATGTATATATACCATCTTTTCTTGATCCATTCATCCACTGGTTTCAAGTCTTGGCTATGGTAAATAACGTTACAATGAACATGGTTGTGTTGATAGGTTTAGTTTATTTAGCCTTTTTCGTGTTCTCTTGGATAAAAGCTCAAGGATGGATGAAAGACCAGATGAATAGGATTCCATGAGGTTTTGAATCTCTGCTCATTAAAAAAAAAAAAAAAGATTGATCCATAGTTCTCTTTGTTATTTAATCTCTGTCTGGTTTGGGGATTAGTATGATGCTGTCTTCAAAGAATAATTCGGTTGTGATCTCTCTTTTCCTATTTCATGGAAAAATTTGATGAGTATTGATGTTGGTTCTGTTTTACAGTTCGGATAGAATTCAGCTGTGAAATCATTTGGGGCCTGTACTTTTCCTTGTTAGGATTCTTTTTTATTGGCTTTTTAACTTCATTACTTATTATGGATCTGTTTCGGTGGTTCATAGCTTCAGTTTTATTACATTAATTTTATCTATGAATGCATCCATTTCTGTCATATTTTCCAGTTTGCTGGCATAAAGATTTACAAATTCTTCCCTTATAACATTTTGAATCTTACACATATCTGTTGTTATGTTCTCTTCCTCATCTCTGATTTTGTTTATTGTCTTCTCTTCTTCCTTCAATCAGGTTTGCTAAGGGCTTATCAGTTTTGTTACTTAAAAAAAAGCCTACTCTATTTTGTTCATTTATTATATATATATGTTTTAATATCTCCTTTATTTCTGATTTAATCATTAGTATTTATTTTTATATACTGGGTTGGGGATTGACTTGTTCTTGATTTTCTACAATCTTGAAGTTAGACATCAGGGTACTAATCTGATATTTCTTTAGTTTGTTAATGTAGGTATTCATAGCTATGAACTTTCATTGAGCAATGTTTTGTTCAATTTCCTTTAGTTTGAGTGTTTTCTCTAGTGACTTTGGCTGTTAAGCTCTAATTTTATTCCATTATGTTCTGACAGGTTACAAAGGGTAATTTCAATTAGCATAAGGACTGCCGTAAGGAATTTGTATTATATAGCTACTGAGTAAAATATTCTGTAGGCACTTATTAGATCCACTTGTCCTATGTAACCAATTAAATGAGGTTTCTTTGCTGAATTTTGACTGGATGATCTATCTATTGGTGACAATGGTGTATTGGAGTTCACATCACTCTGTTTGAATCTGTATGTGCTTTAAAGTCCACTAGGGTTTGTTTGACAATGTCTGGTGCTCTAGTATTTGGCATACAAATATTTAAAATTAAGTCTTTTTGGTGGAGTTACTTTTATTGATATGAAGTGTCTTTCTTTGTCTCTTCTAATTTTAATATGAAATCTGCCTTTATCCATAGCTTAGAAAATTTTGTTCCAGTTTTTCACTTTCTGTAGATATTTTGTTTGTGTTAGTTACATATGTCTCTTTTAGACAGAAGATCATTCAGTCTTGCTTTTTGACCCAACTATCCGTCTATGTCTATTGATTGGAGAACTGGAATATGTGCTTAAAACTATCATATTATTCTCCATTTGGGGGTTGTGTCTCTGCTGTGCTTCCTATGTTTATTTCTCATCTGATAGGATCTGTTTTCTCTGCCTGTTTTGTGTTTATATTAATCATTTGTATGCAGGACATCTTTTAGTATCTTCTGTAGTGCTGACTTGGTGGTATTTTAGGTTGTGTTCATTATGGAATGTTTTAATTTGCCCTTTGAATGAATACTTGACTGCTGGATACTGTATTCTCAATTGATTTGCTTTCAGTGTTTGAAGACAGAAACTTTGAAATTTAAAGATCAAGTTGAAATAGGAATAAATTACCAGAAACTTCCTCCAAGTATTTGCTTTCCAATTACTAGCAAGTCTTTCTTATATATTATTGCTTAAAAAATTCTGTCTAATAATATGACATAATCCAAGTATATTTTATTTCCATGTAGTATGTGTCATACAAAAATGTTAGATACATTTATATCCCAAATAAGTACACAGGGGTCAAATCATCAGTGTATTTAAGATGATATATTGTTCTTAGCATTAAACCCTATAAAACATCTGCATTTATCATTATAGAGGCCTGTTGTCATAATCACATTTGAAAACCTCTATCCAAAGTCTGTTTTCCATATCACCATTCAAAAAATGAGTCATTTGGGCATCATGGATCCTGAACTAGGGATTTCAATATTTACTTGACAGCCAGATTAATGGTATTGCTTCTAACTCCAGGGTATTTCTTTTGTTATAGTAACTTTTTACTTTAAGTTATAGCTATAAGTGAGCTAAATAGAGGGTATCAACACAATAATATAATTGAGACTTACCTTGTTTGGTACCTGAAGTATATATAGGTGCTTCAGCAGAGTGGGATTTTATAAATTCTAAAATAATTAAAATATCTGTTACTATAAGTTTCAAATGGCACTTAAATATCTAATTGAGTTTAGATGGTTTAGTCCTCTTTGAGATCTGCACACCTTAATTTGACAAAGGGGTTTCATAGTGATATTTGCATTCTTGCACATAATCGAACTCCTCCCCTCTACTGCCCTTTCTTGTTTTCCCTCTTCTGTTTTAAAAACAATTATACTTTGTATTTAAACAATTTGATCCAGAGAAAGAAAAAGCATGACAACCGATACTAGGTCCTTCCAATCAGACAGCTGAGTAGTAATAGCTCAAGCATGAAATCATCACCTTTTCATCAACGTGATGACCATAATCTTTTGCTAGGGATTTGAGTATTACAGATAAGATTTAACAAACAGAGCTAAACAAAAGTCCCTGTTTCCCTCTTTTATCCATTTGTGGTTTTGATAGCATTATCAACTTCATTTTCTTTTATATCAATGACTACATTTTACCAATCACAAGTAAATATTCTCAATTTTTTTTCCTTTTTTTCCTCTTGTATTAGTGTTCTATCATTGGTGTTTATCACCTACCAAATATAAAACAAAATTTTCTATTTCTGACTTTCTGCCCAAATTTAACCCTTATAAAGTGTCCAAAATTATTTTAGTGATATTTATCCTTTTTCTTAAAGAAAGGTTTCAGTGCTTCCCTGTTACATATGAAAAAATCCAATAAGAAGTCCCTCTCCTACCTTTTATATAAACACTTCATATTCTAATATACCAATTTATTTGCAAATGCTTATCCATCTAGTTTCTGTGTATTATTATGATCTTGTTTTTGCCAGTCATGGAACTTGAATTCAGGACCTGAGGACTGCCCCTGGCTTCTTTTTGCTCAAGGCTAGCACTCTACCACTTGAGGCACAGCACCACTCTTGCTTTCTCCATATATGTGGTGCTGAAGAATCGAACCCAGGGCTTCATGTATATGAGGCAAGTACTCTACCACTGGGTCATATTCCCAGACGGCTATTATGATCTTTCCAAAATAACCAATACTTTTGTCCTTCACTTGACTAAGTCCTATACTTTCCTTATAATTACACAAAATAATCCTAACTGCCTCAGTTTGAATAAATTCAATCTTTACATGAACTCAATGAAAAGCACACATACCTTAGCATGCATTACACTATAATTAAATGAGTGATATGCTTATATTCCTTTTAACTGTGAAGTTAAAGAATCTGGAAAGTAATATAATATATAGAAATATCAAACTCACTTCCTAACTTTATTATTGTATACCTTCATAACTGTAAAAATTAAAACTATAAGTCTCAAGTGTTAAAATATTTAGGCAGTCCCATGAATTTAAAATATTTATAAAACATTAATATTCACCTTCAATTTGTTGTTGAATAATTTCATAACTTTTCTTCTTTGCCAACAAGTTTTCACGTTCTCTGTTAAAGCATTAATGAACATATTTCAATATATCAAAAATAAGAGTTTAAATTACACAGCATGAGAATTGAAGGAATGACACAGATCAAGATTCATTGTATACACAAACCGCTTTGATAAACACCAGAAAATTCACTACATAATCTAAAAATTAGTGAAAGTGATGTGAGCAGTGTGTTGGGAGGGGTCTGTGAAAATGTTGAAATGGACGACGTTGATCAAGGGGCACTGCTTTCATAAACTGCTTTGGTGAATGGTAACTCCTTTGTACAACTATGTAAAGATAATAAAAATACTTTTAAACACAAAAACGTATGAAAATTGCACATCACTTTTTTAAAAATACCATAAAACAGTCAAAAAGTGAATAAAAATGCACAAAATTCCTTAATCAAGTAAAAGATAATCATTAGAATTAGGCTAGACATTTAAATTCATGGTATTTAATTTGAATATTTTAATTTTGCTCATAACTGTTATAGAAATGCACTAGTGATACTCAGAATAATTCTATGTGTTCTGTGTGTATTGTGAATATAATTATACACATTCACAATATTAATAGCAAAATTAACAAAAAATAAACTGGCAGAAAAAAATAGATTTCTCTTTGATAATACATAGCTGTCATTGCTGTTATAGTTAACCTCTCTAAACTTCAATTTCCTCATCTATTGAAATACAGGTAAAATGTCATACTTATAAGGAGGCATTTGTAAGGATAACAAGAGAGTTTACATGTGAAGTTAGTAGAATAATGTCTATTAACCACTAGAAAGTAAAATGATAAGTATGAATATATAGTTCCATTGAGTTTACCTCCAAACTCAAGATTTAGTTATGCAATTCCCATGACAATCATCTCACTGATACATAGAGATATCAACAAACCACTGTGCCAACTACCTGTGGCTTATGCTTAGGTTCCTAGCTACTCAGGATTTAGGACCTGGAGAAGCTTGCTTCAGAGCCTCCCTAGGTGGAAAAATCAGTGAGACTTCCACTCCTATGAAGAATGAAAATGCCAGAATGGACACGTGGCTTAAGTGGTAGAGATCAGCCATGAGCAATAAAGCAGAGTAAGAATGTGAATAGCTGAACTCAAAATAAGATAGTGTAACGGTAAAATGTGATAGCAAATTAAACTAAGTAATATAAAATAGTAATGTCTTCCTAAAAAGTAGCCCCTGAAGCTCTGGGTAATTTTTGTTTTAATAATATGATATATAAGGCCTTCGTGTATATACTATGTTTATGTTAATTCATAACAATGTGTAAAATGGTTATTTGTAAATAAAAAATTTAAGTTGGTTATATAATTTGATATTCATGTTCAAGTAAATATTCATTAGGCCTTATTTTCCTGTTTATTATTGAGAATGCATTTATTAAATTGAGATCTCATAAGATATATATATATATATATTTAAAGCTAGTTGTGTCCTATAAAATTCTTTACTAATAAAAGTATGGCTACTAAGCATTTGAAAAATTATTAGTGGAAACAAAACGTTCATTGCAACTGAACTGAATTTGAAATGAAAACTCACATCAGACTAATGGGTACTCCACTGTAGACTGACTGACATCTATATTCTTAAAATTATCAAACAAAACTGAGGAAATGAAACATTCTGACTTTGTTTAGAAGCTCTACGTGTAGTAGTAATACCCAACCTACAATCTTTCGTTTGATTCTTATTATCTACCCCATGTTATATTTCATTCAATTATTCATTAACTTACATGGATTTCTCGATATGTTTAGGTGCATGTTTAACAAAATTTCTCAGTTTTTCTAGTTTTCCTATTAGCTTTACTACTTGTGCAAAGGTCAAAGAAGGTTTTTCAGCAGCTACTGGAAGATCTTCTAAAATATTTTGATCTCTACTTATCTAAAACAGTAAAATTAACAGGTTACATAGAAAATAGCCATTTTGATACCATACCTCAAAGACATTTCATTATTTCCCTCACTGAATATGAATAACTTTTGAATATTAGTTATTCCTAGATATAACCAAAGCTGGTATCCTATTTTCTGTATATGTTTCTATGGGTAGTTAACAGTAGAACTAAATCTAAATGAGAACTTCAGCTCAAATATTCAATTTACTCTTTTGATATATAGAATTTTAAAGAAGCTCAATAACAATAAATGCAACTCAAAATAACTAGAGAGATTCTAAAATAATTGCTACTTAAATTCTAAGATTATCCTTATTACCATAATTATAGAATGCAACTTTTTTTCTAAAATGTCTATAATGTTCAGCTACTAAATTCAAAAAGTTAGCATGTATTTATAAAGCTGCTATTCTTTGGTCTATATTGGTAAACTTAGGCCCTTTTGTTTATGAGGGCCTTTTAAATAGAACCAAAAAGAAAGAGTGGTAAGGAGAATTAATATGTTTCATAGAATAGGATGCCACATCCATAATTAATTATCTAGTGATAAGTCCACCATGAAAAAGCATTTGATCAAATTTGTTGTGGATGTAAACATTGAAAAGTTGGAACACCATATCAGAAGTGTAACTGTTTGTTAGGGATTTCTTCTGGAAATTAATTGATTAATTTGTAAAATGTAGATACAAAGAGAAAATGACATATTTAATTTTTAAAAAGCAATTTGTGGTTGGGCTGCACACTAGGGAACTAATAAAATTGCTTCTTTATCTAACTGGGGAAGTGGTACTACTACCATTCACCAAGATAGGAAACATTGAAAAAGGGTTAACGTGGGTATTAGTTTTAACTCATTGTATCAAGGTACAACAAATATGGAATTCAAAGCACAATTTTGAGCTGGAAACGTTTGTTGATAAGTCACCAGCACAAAGTTAATACTTCATGAATTAAAAAATTGAATGAAGTTATCCAGGTGAAATGTATGAAAGAAAAAATGTAGCCAAAAAATAAGATCTTGAGGCATGCCAATATTTACTGGTTTGGAAAAAGAGATAACCCTGAAAAAGATTGAAACAAAAAGTCTAAGCAATTGTCACAGTAGCATAACTTGCAGAAAACAAGGAAATGGAGTCTTTAAAATGAGAAAATGATCAATAATGTTAATTGGGATTGTGATAAAAAAATTGTATACTTCATTCACTAACAAACATTTTCAGGAACAACATGGGAATTCAATATGGGTAGATTGAAATGTACTTTGGAATTAAGAACACATTTGTACTAAACTAATATAGAATCTAATTTACCTATAAATCTACTATAGGAGCCTGATAGCTGACTTCTAATTGTTTTATAGGTATCCATAGCAAACAAAATGATATTGTTTCATAGACTTGTAGGCTCTTACAAAGGACAAAATTCCCAGATTATCATTTTCCTTGCTGCCAGTTTCAGCTGAATTAAAAATTTTAAATAAAGCCAATTGGTTTTACTGCCCAAACATTATCTGTACTATTTCTCTCCATTCACTTATAAATCTTGAGTTTTGTTTATAACCAACTATAATCCAATGTCTGTTTCCCTAATATGAGTAAATTCACATATAAACTATTTCAGAAATAAATAGAAATTACAGTTACAGATATAGGATTTAAATGGAGAATAATAAATTATAAACAAGAGAAATAAATTTAATTTAAAACTAAAAGGGGCAGTGCCAGTGGCTCATGTTTGTAATTCTAGCTAGTCAGGGTGCTGAAATCTGAGGATAATGGTTCAAAGACAGCCCAGAGAGAAAAGTCCAAGAGATTCATATCTCCAAGAAAGTACTCAGAAAAATCAGAAAATGGCACTTGGGCTCAAGTGGTAGAGTGCTGGCCTTGAGGACACAGAGGCAGAAAGGCTCACTAACAGAGCCCAGGCCCTGAGTTCAAGCCTCAGAAAAAAAAAAAGAAAGAAAGAAAGAAAAAAGCTAAAAGGCACATGATTTAGATACAATGTACCAGAGAGAATCAAAAAGAAGAAAAATCCATAACAAAATGAAAGAATGTCTTCAGTATAAATGGAAGACAAGGTGTTTTCTTAAGAAGCTAGAAGGTAACGTGATTTTAGACAAATGTGTTGTAGTAGGTAAGGAAATTTCAATCAACAACTTGCTTTTTAGGGGATTGAAAGAGATTGGGAGTGAAAATGAAAATGGCACAGAAATGAGACAAGAGACAACAAAGGCTGAGTTTCATTTTAAAAGTGCAGTACAATTTCCAGGTAGTACTTGGAGAAATTGTATGCGGCCAATCATGTAATTTTCATTAGCAATGTTTCACAACTGAATCATAGGGTTAAGTTTTCTTAGAAAGGAATAACAAACAAACAGTTTGGAAAAGTTAACCAATTTACTATAATACAGTGTGTATTCTTGAGAAAATTTAGCAAAGAGAATATAAAATCTGAATAAATACACTGTATCTCTTTTGAGTATGACCATGTCCTGGGACTTGTATTCAGTGCTTGGCTTTTTTTTTACTCAAGGTTGGCCCTCTGTCACTTGATCCACGTGTCCACTTACAGCTTTTGCTGGCTAATCAAAACTAAGGCCTCACCAACTTTTGTGACTAGCTGGACATGAAACTTTATCTATACATCTTAGTTTCCTGAGTAGCTAGGACTCCAAGTGGGAGGCACTAGCCCCAGGGTCATCCTAGGTCTGAATGAAGTCAGAAAGACTGGATCAGCATTCAAAGCATTGCAATCATTTTTTAAATTTCATATACAAAATAGTTATCTCATATATAGTGTCATTTCAACCAATGACAGACCACATGTGTAATAGTGGCCCAGTGTCATCATACCTATTTGTTTCTGTAAGTATACTTACTGACGTTCACACAATAGCAGTTACCATAATGTATGGTACTGCTGTCAACTGTAACTTGAGTGATAAAATTATATAGTTTAAGACTCGATTGCCTTAAAAAAAAAGTGATTGTTTTTATATAAAAAATAGGAAAATTTGGTTAACAGGTCCAGAGTGTGACTGAAAGTACAAGCCAAAGGTAGAAAAATTCAAAGAATGGATAGGCAAGATATGGTATACGCCATGCACACTGACAGAAAAATGAACCTAGAAAGAAACGTAGACACAATCACGAAGAAAAGATTTCAGAAGAAGTATCTAGATTTAAAATATAAGAAAGCAGAAGGTAAGCTAAATTTATTTGAAATTGTAAAGAATAAATTTTGCAAGAGACTACAGAAAATTCTTTCCTCAATCCTACTTCTCTGCAAAGATAAAAACCAAATGGCATATTCAAAAAAACCACCTCTTCCCAATATCAGCCATAACTGTTCTAAAGTTAGGAGCCTGTATACCATGAAGCCCTTCCTCTCAAATACTAGCGATAAAGTAATAAGTCTCACCTTCATTTCTTAATCATGTATTTATATTTCAAATAAATGATTTTTCATTTCTTTAATGAGCCAGGGCTTTTAAAGTGTGTTTAATTGGAATAAAAGAGAAAATGGTCCTATAGAATAATTCTATAAATCACTCAAGCTAAATTTAAAATTATCTTTTATGTTAGAAGGATATACAAAGTATTTTCTAAAATGGAATAAGTCAGAGGTCAGTCATTTTCAAGCTGGTATTAAACAAGTTGAAAATCACAAATGCAGAACAGATGAGTTAAATATCATGGCAAATTTAGAAAAATATGCACAATTTGGACTTGTGTTCATGCTTTTTAAATACAGGAGAAATAGTTAATAAATCCTTCCTTGTCACTTTTTATGCAAATTAGGAAAGGGGATATAGCTAAATATTTGACATTCAAATTTAAGAGAAAGAATGTGTCAGTCAGACTAAGAATACACAATTATAGAGAAACATATTGTTCCATCCACAAATACTTTTCTTACAAAATTACTTTATATCTGGCTGTTATTAACCAAAAAAATAATTTACATATACTGCAAATTCGTTTTGAAATGAATGAAAAACATTAATTTAATGATCAATAAACAAATATTTACCTCCTCCATCTGATCGACTTGTTGTTGAAACCACTTTTGAAAAATAAAGAATAAAAAGAGTTATTAACAAGTAAAATAAAATAAGCTAAAATTCTTCATTGACATAAATATGTGTGTACATTGGATCTGTGCTCCATAATGTTTCCAGCATCAGTCCCTTCTCAAGAATCACTTACGACTCAGAACAGTGATAATGCAACATAAAATTGCATATTTTTTTGAATCTATAAAGTAGCAAATGTGCAAGTTCTGTCATTGCTTCAAAACTTAGGGAAATTTGCTTTGTTAATTTGTATGTACTAAATTGTAATAAGTTTATTCTGCAATGCATACCTTGAAAAGAGAATTCAAAATCTGAAAAATAAAGTTTTAATTAGTATATTTAAAAATAAATCTTTGTAATATGTTACAATTTTTCATTCATCTTATAACTTTCAACCATAAAACTACTCATTGGTAAAATATATCTTTATTATATTTCTATTTATTTGTATTTAATGACTGTCTTATTTCACTTTTATAGACAACTTAAAACTAGAATAAAATTATTTTCTATCTTATATGCATCTCCACTAAGAGGCCCCAAGAGAATTTACAAATACCCTGTTCTTTTTTCCAACCATAAATGATAAATAAAATTTAAAGACATTTTCAAACAGCATTTTATTCTATTTTAAATATAAAGTTCAACTGGAACAAATTATCTTTACATTTTTAATATAATTTGATTTGTGCTAAAGAAATTAACATATCAAGATATTAAATATATTACTACTTGACACTAATTAAATATGTTATCACCTTATATTTCTATCAGAAATTAATGATAATTCTTGTTGCTCTATGTACATTACTGCTATTTATCATCAATGGTTCGATTTTGTCCATTTTATTAGGTAAGTGGTCCTATCTTATTACTGTTTAATTTTTATTCTTTTTTAATGTTTTACTTTTAACTGGCACATATACATACTTATGGTGCTCATTGTGATAACTTGATACCATTATACTACCTAAAATGATGCACTCGATTCCATTTAAAGAAGTTTGCAAGAAGATTAAAAAGTGGGGGTAGATATCAAAATGTTGAGACAAAGGACAAAGGCCAAACCAATGCAACAGCAATACTCACAAGACAATATGTTGGAAAATAAGTACAACTCCAGGCGGAGGGTAAATGGGAGAAAAATAAGGGAAGGGGAACAAGTCTGACCAAAAAAAAAAAAACGTACTCACTACTTTATGTCTGTAACTGACACCCCTCTGTATATCACCTTGACAATAAAATTAAAAATGTTTAAAAGAAGAGGTAGAGGTCAGGCTGGGAAAGGGGAACCCGGCGATCGGCAGACAGGCTGCCAGGAGCGCAGAATTCATATAGCGGGAGACCCCACGGACACAAGGCAGGGTGCGGACTAAGACACACACCGGCAGCAACGAGAAGTTCGGGTCCACACCGGGTCCGGACAAAGGAACCCAGCACGGCAGAAATCGGGAACCAGGGAAGCCACCACGACACATAGCCAACCCCTGGAGGGCCAACGGCTGCGCGGGACACACACACAAAGCAGCAAAAGTGAGTGCCCTCCCTCCCCCACCCCCACCCCTGAGGGAACAAAGAACCCCCAAATCAGGCGGGGAAGCTCCCATCAGGCGCTGGGAAATCAGTTTAGCAGGGGAAGGGCGGAGCAGCCCCAAGGCCCCACAGGTTCCTGAACTGGCAGAACCGGCCCCGCCCCCTTCCCAACAGGGGCCGGGAGACGCCGGTTGTGCAAACCCCACCCGAGGCGCCTGGACCTCGCAGGCTCTTACAACTAAAACCACAGGCGTTGGTGGGCAATACCAGCCCAGCAGGGTCACCCGAGCCTGATCACGTCCCCCCTCCTCACAGCAGAGGTGAGGACTGAAGGTGCCAAGCCACACCCGGACAGTCGATCCCACTGGACCCCACACATACCGCCCTCCACAACGGACTCGCGGGAGGGCACAAGCACAACCCAACAACCCAGGACTTGCTCTGGGAGGCATATCCCGCCGAAGTGCCTGTTGCAGTGGACACACAGCGCACAGGATGGTGGGGCCCCCGGTGACAGCGCCCACTCTGGTAGGCGTGTACCCTGCACTGGTGGGCGGAGCCACAGCAGCAGCACCTGCTGCCGTAGACACGCCTACACAGGAGAGAGGGAAGAACCAAACCTGAGAAGCCATCCAGATCTCCAGATGCGCAAATCACAAAGAAACATAATTCAGTTCATCAAAGGGCAAGCCAACTCACCAGCTCCAAAAAGCAGCACGACTGAAGAGGAGATGGAGAATAAAAAAGCAAATGAGGCCATGTTAACAGGAATGATCGAAAGCGTCAGAAATGAAATCAGAAAACAATTCCAGGAATTTAGAGCAGAAATCTGGAAGGACACCCAGGAAGCCAAGAAAGAAATGGAAGCAAAACTGGATACAATGCAAGCCTGCTTTAAAGAAATGGAAGCAAAAATGGATACAATGCAAGCTGCCTTTAAAGAAAATCTCCACATCCTGAGAATTGAAATGCATGAAAAAATAGATTTAAAATACAACTCTTTAAAGGAAGAAATCTCCACGATCAGAGCTGATATGACAACCATAAATAGCTCTCTGACATCCATAAACTCCGCAATTGAAACCATAACACAAAGAGTAGACCACATAGAATCCATAATCTCTCGCCTGGACGATGAAGCAGCTGACAACAACCAGAAAATGACCACACTCCAAGAAAAGGTGAAGCTTCAGGGAAGACTAATCCAGGAACTAATGGACAAAGACAAGAGATATAATCTGCACATAATTGGAATAGAAGAAGGAGCCGAATACCAGAGCAGAGGGCTTAATCATGTTCTCAATAAAGTTATTGCAGAAAACTTCCCCAATCTCACAGGGGACCCCATCCAGGTAACCGAAACCTATAGGACACCTGGCAGGCCAGACCCCAGGAAAGCCACCCCAAGGCACATAATATTCAAGACTACAGACCTCAAGATTAAAGAGCAAATTCTGAATTCAGCCAAAGCGAAGAAGGAAACTTTTTTCAATGGGAAGAGGATTTGAATAACATCCGACTTATCCACACAAACTTACCAAGCTCGAAGTGAGTGGAAGAACACCATCCAAGTACTCCAGAATAACAATTTACAACCTCGGATCAAATATCCAGCGAAATTGGAGTTCACATTCGAAGGGAGAACCAGATCTTTCCACACCAAAGAGGAGTTAAAGGAGTATGTGAATAAAAAACCAGCCCTACAGCGAATATTAAGAGGGGATCCCCACCCAACAGAGATCGTAAAAGACACACAGACAGAATCAGAAAGAAACTTCAATAGCCAAAGTCCAGCAGAAACACAAGCTCACTAAAGACAAGAAGGGAAAAAAAAAGAAGAAGAAAAAACAGCCCACCAAGAAAATGGAAGGAGAAAAAACACCCTTATCCTTGATCTCTTTAAATATAAATGGCTTAAACTCCTCGATTAAGAGGAGCAGACTGGCAGAATGGATTCGCAAACAAAAAGTTGACATCTGCTGTCTACAAGAGACCCACCTTACAGCAAGGGACAAAAACAGGCTTCGAGTGAAAGGATGGAGCAAGATCTACCAAGCAAACGCATCCACCAAAACGGCAGGTGTAGCCATTCTGATCTCAGACAAGCTGGACTTCTCTTTAAAGTCCACTCAAAAAGACAAAGAAGGACACTACATATTAATACAAGGAAAAATCCAGAATCAAGAAATCACGGTGATAAATGTATACTCACCAAACAAAAGAGGCCCGACATATGTCAAGCAAATTCTCAAAGAATTACAGAGCAAGATAGACGCAAACACAATCATAGTGGGTGACTTTAATACTCCTCTCTCTCCAAGAGACAGATCCAACACCCAGAGGATTAGTAAGGGAGCTGAGGACCTAAATAACACCATTTCCCAAATGGATCTAACAGACCTATACAGAACCTTTCACCCTACAGAGACCCAATACACCTTCTTTTCAGCAGCCCATGGATCATATTCCAAAATAGACCACGTCATAGCCCACACAAAGAACCTCAGCAAATACAAAAGTATTGACGTCATCCCATGTATTATATCTGATCACAGTGGATTAAAGGTAACCCTCAACAACAAAGGATACCACAGAGCCTATACACACTCTTGGAGGCTAAACCCCACGCTGCTATCCAACACTTGGGCCACAGATCAAATTAAAGATAAAATCAACGAATTCATAAGCCACAATGACAAAGAAAACACATCACAAAGAAACCTATGGGACACAGCTAAGGCAGTACTGAGGGGCAAGATCATTGCACTCAGCACCCACATTAAAAGAATGGAAGCAGAGCAGGTGAATACCCTCACGATGAAACTAAAACAACTGGAGAAACAAGAAATGACAGAATCTAAAACGACTAGGAGGGGAGAGATCACGAAGATTAAAGAAGAGATAAATCTGATTGAAAATAGAAAGACCATTCAACAAATAAATAAGACTAAAAGCTGGTTCTTTGAGAAAATAAACAAAATTGACAGACCCCTTGCAAGACTTACAAAAAAAAGAAGAGAAGAGACTCATATTCGTAAAATCAGGGACTCCACAGGAAAAATTATAACAAGTACACACGATATTCAAACAATCATAAGGAGCTATTTCCAAAACCTCTACTCAGCAAAAAACAATAATTTTACAGAAATGGATCAATTCTTAGAGAAGTACAAACTGCCCAAACTGAACCAAGAAGAAATAAATCAACTAAATAAACCAATAACTTACAGTGAGATACAGGAGGTAATCAAGAACCTCCCTACTAAGAAAAGCCCAGGCCCAGATGGATTCACCAATGAATTCTACAAAACCTTTAGTGAGGAGCTAATTCCAATACTCCTCAAACTCTTCCGCGAAATAGAAACGGAGGGAGAAATCCCAAACTCATTCTACGAAGCTAATATCATACTCATCACCAAACCAGGCAAAGATCCAACAAAAAAAGAGAAGTACAGACCAATATCGCTAATGAACACAGATGCAAAGCTCCTCAGTAAAATATTAGCTAATAGGATCCAGAAACTGATTAAGAAAATCATACATCATGACCAAGTAGGCTTCATCCCTCAGTCACAAGGATGGTTCAACATCCGTAAATCAATCAACGTAATTCACCACATAAACAGAACTAAAATCAAGAATCACATTGTTATCTCAGTCGATGCCCAAAAAGCCTTTGACAAAATACAACATCCATACCTATTAAAAGCTTTGGAGAGAACAGGAATAGATGGAACATTCCTCAAAACAATAAAAGCCATATACAACAGACCAACTGCTAATATCATATTAAATGGAGAGAAACTTAAATCATTCCCCCTAAACTCAGGAACAAGACAAGGATGCCCACTCTCCCCACTTCTTTTCAACATAGTGCTGGAATCCCTAGCCATAGCAATAAGGCAAGAGGAGGACATCAAAGGGATCCACATCGGCAAGGAAGAAATCAAGTAATCCCTATTCGCAGACGACATGATCTTATATCTGAAGGACCCAAAAAACTCAGTACCCAAACTCCTACACCTAATAAACCAATTTGGCAAAGTAGCAGGATACAAAATCAACCCACAAAAGTCAGCAGCTTTTCTGTACACCAGCAATAGACAAACAGAAAAGGAAATTATGGAAACAATTCCATTTACAGTAGCCAAAAAAAGAATAAAGTACCTAGGGATCAACTTAACCAAGGACGTGACAGACCTATTTAATGAAAACTACAAAAATCTAATAAGGGAAATCAAAGAAGACACAAGGAGATGGAAAGACCTCCCATGCTCATGGGTAGGCAGAATCAATATAGTGAAAATGGCCATATTGCCCAAACTGTTATACAAATTCAATGCAATACCTATCAAAATCCCAGCCACATTCTTCACTGAAATAGAGAAACCAATCCATAAATTCATATGGAACAGCAAAAAACCTAGAATAGCCAAAGCAATTCTAGGCAAAAAAAGCAGTGCAGGAAGTATCACAATACCTGACTTCAAGCTCTACTACAAGGCCATCATAACAAAAACAGCATGGTATTGGTATAAAAACAGATCGGAAGACCAATGGATTAGAACTGAAGACCCAGAAATAAAACCGCACTCTTACAGCCAACTGATATTCGACAAAGGAGCTAAAGACATACAATGGAATAAACATAGCCTCTTCAACTACTGGTGCTGGGAGAACTGGGCAGCCATATGCAGAAAACTCAAAGTAGACCCAAGCCTATCACCATGCACCAAGATCAACTCAAAATGGATCAAGGACCTCAACATCAGACCTGAATCCTTGAAACTACTGAAGGACAGAGTAGGAAAGACACTAGAACTTATAGGCACAGGAAGGAACTTCCTGAATAGAGTCCCAGGGGCACAACAAATAGGGGAAAGACTCGACAAATGGGACTACTACAAATTAAAAAGTTTCTGCACAGCTAAGGACATAGCCACCAAAATAGAAAGACAGCCAACGAAATGGGAAAGGATATTTACCAGCACAGCAACAGACAAAGGCCTGATATTGGTCATCTACAGAGAACTCAAAAAACTAAGCCCCTCCAAGCCCAATAAACCTATTAGGAAATGGGCAAAAGAGCTAAAGAGAGACTTCACAAGAGAAGATATAAAAATGGCAAAGAAACATATGAGGAAATGCTCAACATCCCTGCTAGTAAAGGAAATGCAAATAAAAACAACCCTGAGATACCACCTCACCCCAGTTAGAATGGCCTATACTCTGAACTCAGGAAACAACAAATGCTGGAGGGGCTGTGGGGAAAGAGGAACCCTTCTCCATTGTTGGTGGGAGTGCAAATTAGTACAACCACTTTGGAGAACAGTATGGAGGTTTCTCAAAAAGCTCAATATAGACCTACCCTATTACCCAGCCATACCACTCCTAGGCATCTATCCTAAACAGCAAAATCCAAGATATCAAAAAGGCATTTGTACTTCCATGTTTATCGCGGCACAATTCACAATAGCTAAAATATGGAAACAACCCAGATGCCCCTCCACAGACGAATGGATCCAAAAAATATGGTACTTATACACAATGGAATACTACATAGCGATTAGGAATGGTGAAATACTGTTATTCGCAGGGAAATGGTCAGAACTCGAACAAATAATGTTGAGTGAGACAAGCCTAGAACACAGAAAACAAAGGGGCATGATCTCCCTGATATATGACTGTTAACAAAGGGAGATGGAGAGACAGTAGAGACCAAGTCTGTGAATACTGTATATGTTCTTGATACATTGTATATTGCATATATGTCAACCTGACCTAGACAAGGGATAGAAAAACAGGTCGTAAGATATCATAAGAAATGTACACACTGCCCTACTATGTAACTGCACCCTCTTTGCACAACACCTTGTAAAAAAATTTATGTCCATTAATAAAAAATAAAAATTAAAATTAAAATTAAAAAAAAGAAGAAGAGGTAGAGACAAAGGAGTAAATGGGGGAGGGGGGATATTTAATAAAGTTCATTTGTGCATGTAAAGAAATATCACAGTAAAACTGCTCATGTGTTCAATTTTCACCTATGCTAAAAATTAAAAATAGTGTGTTTAATCCTGGCTTTATTGCCAGGCAGAGATATAAGAATTTTAGATTGTCATTCGGTGTCAGCTTAAGTAAATCGGCGAGACTTTATCTCAAGCCCCAAGCCAGAAGTGGTAGAACAGGCTTATAAAGCCATGGAGGTAGGAAGCAAAGATCGGAGGACCATGGTTGGAAAGCCATCAGTCCTTAAAAAGACACAAAATCTGATCTTAAAATTATACTAAAATAAACAGCAGTGGATGTGGCTCAGATGATGCATTTATGGCCAAGTAGTGCAAAGTTCAGAATTGAAATCCATTCTGCCACACACAAAAATGTACTCCTAACCAGACATAGAGACGTGTAACATCCTGTGTGACCACTTAATACTAAAAAAACAATTAACTCCGAGATAAGGAGCCGGGACTTTCACACACACACACACACACACACACACACACACACACACACACACACACACTGTAGATAGCCAGGCAACGTCCTGTGCAGAAATGGAAGAATTTACTTCTCAATTCTGTCAAATCTTCTTTTTATTTCCTATCAGACCTTCCTTAGACCATAAATACTAATTCTCAAATTACTCTAAATATGTGAATGGAAGAAACACACAACCAAACTCATTCCACAATGCCAGTGTAACACTAATACCAAACTAGAAAAAGATACAAACCCCAGAAACGGAAAGATATCAACCAGTGTCCTTGTACACAGATGCAAACTAAATCTGCACACCACTGTGTGGATCTTGGAACCTTTGCCAAAATCAGCTAGACCACGCCCTCCGTTTTATTCCAATATCACCTATAACTGTTACTTTATAAAACGATTTGAAGTAAGAAACAGTGAAAATTCGGTAGCATTTGTGTTTTCTTTCAAGATTGGCTTGGATATTCTGGGCCACTAAGCAAATCCATATAGAAATTCTCCCAAACGTAATTATGACTTTCATATGGAAGGTGTTATTCAAAGAAACCTGGTGTTCATACCCTTTTTCTTTCTCTGTCTTCACCTTCTCTCTTTTATAAAACCATTTTAAGAAGTTTGATTTTTGTAGGTGCATATTAATTGTGCAAAAATATTTCCTTGTGATATTTTATGTATGTATATGTTATTCTTCTAGTTAGTTTAATCCTCTTACTCTGTGTGCCTTCATTACCCTCCCATTCCTCAACAGTTTTCAGACAGTTTTCTTATCCCATCTTCACAGATCTCTAGTTCTATCCACTTTGCTGCAAATATTGTAATTCCACTTTATGGCTAAAAACTATTCCATTAGTCATTAAGAAGTTGCAGGTATTCTAGGCTGCTGCCTACATACCTTGGCTATTGTGAAAATAGCTGAAGTAAGCAGAGTGAAATAAGCTGAATAAACAAGTGTCTTTCTCATATACCAATTAATATTGCTTCTGAAATATGCCCAAGTGTCTACCATTGGGTCTACTCTTAGCTGTTTTGTTTTTCAATACAGGGGTTGAACTCAGAGCCTACTACTTGTTCATCTTATTGCTGGACTAGTGCTGTACCACGTGAGCCAAGCTTTCCCTTCGCTCTGTTCCTGGCTATTCTGTGATCTTTTCCACCAAGACTAACTTTGAACTGACGTCCTCAAGACACAGCTACTGAACAGTTAGCCTAAATGTAAACCACTAGCTAGCACTCAATTATTGCTAGCTTTTTAAAGACACCTCTTCCGTAGCTATACCAGTTCACATCCTCATCTTTTTCTCCTGTACGTTCACCAGTATGTGTTGATGTTTTCTTCTTGATGGTACCGACTGTAACTGCAGAGGTATCAAATTGAAGTGTTGTTTTGATTTGTGTCTCATTTGATACTCAGGAATTTTAAACATCTCTTTGTGCTAGTGCTCATTTATATTCACCTTTTGACACATTTCAATTCATTTGCTCACTATTTGGTTGTTTATTTTGAAGTTAGATATTTTTTGAGGTCTTGAATAACTGAGTTGCTTAGTTATTGCTCTGGTGACAGATAATAACAAAAACTTTTCGGTGCATGCCAGTTTGCTTTGCTACACAGAAGTTGTTACATTTATGTAAGCCCATTTGTCAAATCCTTGTTGTTATTTGCTGAGCTATTGGGTTTCTGTTCAGAGATTCTATCTATGCCTGTATTTTTCATTGTTTTCTTTCTTCAACAGTTTGTTAGGGAGGCTATCTTTTTTTTCCACAAATTATATTTTTTGGCATCTTTGTCAAAAGTTAGCTGGCTAACTATTGTGTAGGCATATTTCTGAGTCTTTGATTCTGTACCATTGATTTTTATACTTGTTTTTGTCCTAATAACATGCTGTTTTCATTGTTAATATGGCTTCTGATATGGATAAAGTAAGGCTATGGTGATATTCCCATTGATCTTTCAGCTCAGGATTGCTTGTTTGTTTGTTTTGATATTTGAGGTCTTTTGTGTCTCCCTGTAAGCTTTACCATTCATATTTCTGCCTCTGTGAAGACTGCCATTGGAATTTTGGTAGGGGTTGCATTGAGTTATAGATTGCTTTCAGCAGTATGGGCATTTTCACAATATTGGCTCTGCTGAACCATGAGACTGGAAGGTCTTCTAAGGTCTTGATTTCTTTTATAAATGATATATATTTTCATTTTAAAAATATTTTACTTCCTTAGTTAATTATATGTAGAGTTTGGGGATGTATACTCATATCTTTCAGAAATATTTAAATAACCATATTCACCACAGCATTTTCATAATAGTCAATAATTGAAAACAACTCAAATGTTTACTGATAACATGAATAAAGGACATAGTATACATAGAGCTTATATGCATACAGAATATCCTCTAAAAAGTACACATTTCCATTACTGTGCCAACTAATGAGAAACAGAAATATGGAGAAGGGCTTGTAGTTTATATATTTATGGAATACTCTGTAACCAGAAAAATACTCTATCATCAGTAATGACAATGATAAATGACAATGAAAAAGGAGGAATGAAGGTAAAAAGGACTTTCAATTCTCTGTTGCCTTTTCCGTGCTTGAATTTATTATAGTGAACATATATGACTTTAAAATTAGAAGTAATAATTTATATTTAAGAGTGTATCATTTAAGTGCTACAGAAAAAGACAAAAAAGAAGATATTCAACACATTATCCCTGTAGAAATAAACAGTCAAATAAACCACTTAGAATTATCTAATTATTGTTTAAGAACAATAATTTCTTCTCAACAGGCAAGTGGAACAGATACATATGTCGATTCTGAAAATAAAATTCAATCACATTCTGTTTATGAAAAATGAAATTTAAAGATGGCTAGAAATATTCAAATGAGAAAATATTTAAAAGTTAAACCAAAACAAAATTAATAACACATATACAGCAGCAAAGCAATACCCAAAACAAAACGTGAATCAGAACTTAATTATGAAGATAAAATAATCAGAAAGAATTGAGAGTGGTTGACACTACATAATTAAAGAACAAAGGCAATAAAGTTCTGATAAGTCCAATATAAATCAGTGAATCTTTTCAGGGATTTTATAGGTAAATACAAACATACAATGATTTAAAACAATATTATAAATGAAATGTTAAATTTTATTTGGAAGTGCTTTATCTATTTTCTATAAAAATTTCAAAACTTAGTAAAAAAAAAAAATTACTCATCTTCCACTAAGGATACACAAAATTTTCGAAAGGAAATGAGATCATCATCTATATTTCAAATGAAAGTAAATTACAAAGTATTTACTATTAGTTACATACTTGGGAAATAGTACTGTAGTAGTTTTTATACCCTTTTGTCTACTTTCATTTTAAAGTCAGTCATCTTATTTAAGACATTATATTTATTTTTTAAATTTGTATTGTCAAGGTAATGCTACAACTACATACGTAAGGTAGTGAGTACATTTCTTGTCAAGCTATTCTCTTCTTTTCTTCTTTGCCAGTCCTGGTGATTGAACTCAAGACCTTGGTACCGTCTCTGAGCTTCTTTTGCTCACGGCTAAGGCTCTACCTCTTTTGAGCCACAGCTCCATTTCTGCCACTGTTAGTAATTTATTGGAGATAAGAGTCTCGCAGACTTTCTTGACCAGGCTGGCTTTGAACCACAATCCTCAGATCTCAGTTCCACCAGTAGCACGAATTCAGGCATGTACCATCAGCATCCAGCTATAGATGCATTATTTTGTTTTATTCCATCTTTTTATTTAATTTTATTGTCAAGGTGATGTGCAGAGAGGTTACAGCTGCATAAAGCAGTGAGTACACTTCATGTCAAACTTGTGATATTACCCAGTCCCTCATTTTTTCTCATACGTTCCCTTTCCTCCAATACCTCCCCCCCTTCACCCAAGTTGTATGGTTAATTTCCAACATATTGTCTTGTGAATATTGCTGTTGCAATTGGTTCACCCTTTGTCCTTTGTCCCACAATTTTAAGGTTCTCTTCCCATCCCTGATTCAGATAAACATATGTACAATACTCAGGGTGTGACCCAGCAATCCCACTTCTGGGCATTTACCCAAAGGATCGCAAACAAGACCACACTAAAGCTACCAGCACAACGATGCTCATTGCAGCATTATTTACAATAGCTAAGATATGGAACCAGCCCCGATGCCCCTCAGAAGATGAATGGATCAAGAAAATATGGTACATATACACAATTGAATTCTATGCTTCCATCAGAAAGAATTTGTAAGGAAATAGAAAGACTTGGGGAAAAAAATCATATTAAGTGAAGTGAACCAGACTCAAAGAATCAGAGATTCCATGGTTTCCCTCACCGGTGATAATTAATATATGTCTAGGATAGTCCTACCAGAGGATCACAATAGCTCAAGAGCTATGTATAAATGATCATATAAGATGATGCTAAGTGAAATGAACTCCAAGATATGGAAACAAGAGGTTTTTTATTGTTATTGTTATAAGTGCATTTAAAAAAAAAAAAACACGAAATAAAACAATAGTTTTTCAGCCTAAAGTACGCTACTATCAATGCTGTGAAGAAAATTCATACATCTACGTGACTATGTGAAGAGTAAATAAAAGCAATTACTTTAAATACACTTTATGACTAATTAAATGTTTGAATGCAGGCTAATATTATCCATTGACATGACATTAAATTTGCAGTAACAAACACCAGTTTTAAGTTTGTTCTTAGCCCTTTACCCAGAATACATACAGTACATTCTTCAGTAACTGATTCTTCTAGCTGTTCTGCATATTCTGAACAATATGCCAAGAATAATTTTAAGTCTTTTCCAGCCTTAAAAAAAATAACAAAATAGAAATGTAAGGTTAATTTCAAAACTTGTGTGAATATTAGTCTGTTGCTTATTTCTTGGTTACATTTCTCTAAATTTTCAAAACATTTTGGTTTGTTGTATAATTTATGTTCCTTCAAACATTTAAGGAAGGAAATCCCAATTGAAATGCTGTACTAGCAAAAATTCTATGTGATAAAAAAAAATGTAGATTAAAAATACATTCTAAGAGTGGCTTATTCATGACATATGCCCAGTAAATCTCTTTTCCTTTTGCCCCCTATATGATACAGTAAATCAAACATCTAGCCTTTTTTCTGAAACTTTTGACTGGCCTTATGAGTACAGCTATAATAATATAGTCAGCATGGTTAGAAATATAGCTCACTAGTAGAATATGAGAGAGGCCGTGTGCTTGATCCCAGCAATACAATAAAGAATAAGAGCCCACCGACTTTAATAATAACCCAAGATGCATAAATACTTATCTTCTCAGGTCTTGTATATTATTCATGCTAACACAAATTGCTATAATACATAATGCTCATGTGTAGCTGATGAGTGGAGCGGAGCCTGCCCAGCATTCTGGAAGACTTGACATCAAAGCATCCTGAGGACCCGATACCGGCACAACCTCTCACAGAAAGAGCAAGAGCCTTCGCCCACCAGGCAGCCAATCAGATACTGGGGCGACCCCATGCCGCTGCTCCCCCAGAGGATACTTCCACAGGGCCCTGCCCGTTATCCAGCAGGAAGCTGATGCAGAAGATGACACCCCAACATGGTATCCCCATCAACACTTTAAAAAGAAAAAAGAGGAATGGTAGCCTGACATCCGCCATCTCAGGAATCACTCTGCTGTCTTAGGCCTTGCTACGAAGCATGACCTTTTCCCGAATCTGGCCACATAGATCCCCCCCGCCCCAAATGAGCTGATGCAGGCCTTCCCAGGTGACACAGGCAGCTGCACCCGTAAACCCTAGCCCTGCCCCAAGAGAATCGCCCACTCTCGTGTACCTCACAAACTGCACGTCCCACGCAAGCCAGACTGCAGAGTACTCCTGTCCCTAGTGACCTTCTCCACCCCCAGCCATGTAACCCCCCTCGCTCAAGGACAGGTGCTCTCCCTGCCCAGGGCAGGCCTGTCAGCTTGCTGGCAGTACACTTGGCTGTGGGGGTGGCCTTCGGGGCTGAGGCTTTCATTACTGATACATACAACAGCATGAGAAACTCTCAAAAATGTGATTGGAGATAAATAATTGAAGTTAGGGATCTCTATGAATATAAAGTCCCAGAGAAGAAAAGAACTATACAGTTATTGTCCTTCTCCCAACACATACTAGATTCTGTCTTATCTATTTATCTCTGGTCAGGGTACCTTCACCTCCTAGTCCTCCTTAACACCCAAATATTTCCAACAACTATATGATACAGAAGTCAGAAAGACATCTAAATAAAGAAAAGAAGGTCATGTATGAGATAAGAGAGGAATTCAATACAGAGATAAGCCAGAAGAGTTCCATCACCCTCATTACAAAACATGGCAGAAATCCTAGGCAATCGATTGAACGAAGTTGAAAACAGGACATCCGGGGTTGAATAAAAAGCAGAGGAACTAGAATGAACAACCAACATCATTGAAAAGGAATATTCAGAAGGTAGCAAGTCAACACACAAGAATTTGCAGAGATCAAATCTATGTAAGAGGAATTGATGATGAAAACTGAGGTATTAAAAACCTATCCAACAAAATCACAGCTGTATCCAAACCTCAAGAAAAATAATTTCACCCATCTGATGGAAGCATAAAAAATGCAAGCAAGGGCTGGGAATATGGCCTAGTGGCAAGAGTGCTTACCTCCTACACATGAAGCTCAATTCCCCAGCACCACATATATGGAAAATGGCCAGAAGGGGCGCTGTGGCTCAGGTGGCAGAGTGCTAGCCTTGAGCAGGAAGAAGCCAGGGAGGGTGCTCAGGCCCTGAGTCCAAGGCCCAGGACTGGCCAAAATAATAATAATAATAATAATAATAATAATAATAATGATGATGATGATGCAAGCACATGAGATCAGAGAATAAACATTGATATACACAGAAGGATATAAAATAAATCCTCAAAACTCAAAAGGCTTTTCTATACACCAAGACCAGAACAGCAAGGCTGAAATCAGGAAAGCAACTCCTTTTGCAATAGCCTCAAGAAACATACATTACCTAGGAATAACCTTAACCAAAAAAGTGAAAGACCTCTTTGAGGAGAACTTTAAAACCTTGAAAAACAAAATTAAGTCAGAACTAAGAAAATGGAAAAGCCTCCCATGCTCCTGGATTGGGTGGATTAAAATTGTCAAAACGGCAATATTGCCAAAGGCTATCTACAAATTCAATGCAATGCCCATCGAAATTCCAACAC
This sequence comes from Perognathus longimembris pacificus, assembly GCF_023159225.1. Lineage (NCBI taxonomy): Eukaryota > Metazoa > Chordata > Mammalia > Rodentia > Heteromyidae > Perognathus > Perognathus longimembris. The sequence continues at coordinate 18,569,826 of NC_063178.1, forward strand.
CATTCTTTAATGAAATAGAGGAAGCAATCCAGAAATTCATATGGAACAACAAAAGACCCCGAATAGCAAAAGCTATCCTAAGTCAAATGAACAGTGCTGGAGGGATTTCAATACTTCAAACTGTATTACAAAACTATGGTAATAAAAACAGCCTGGTATTGGCACAAGAACAGGCCTGAGGACCAATGGAACAGAACTATAGACCCAGAAATGAACCTGCAGGAGTATGGTTACTTAATCTTTGATAAGGGAGCTAAAAAAATAAGATAGAAGAAAGATAGCTTCTTCAACAAATGGTGCTGGCAAAACTGGTTCAACACCTGTAACAAATTAAACCTAGATCCTTATATATCACCCTGCACCAAAATAAATTCCAAATGGATCAAAGACCTCGAAGTAAAATCAGATACTCTGAAAACACTACAAGAAGGAATAGGAGAAACACTTGGGCTCCTCAGATGAAACTTCCTTAATAAAGGCCCAGAAACGCAACAAATCAAAGAAAGGTTGGACAAATGGGACTGCATCAAACTGCAGAGCTTCTGCAGGGCAAAGGACATAGCTGTTTGCAAGATAAACAGAAAGCCCACAGAGCGGGAGAAGATGTTTACCAGCCATACAATGGACAAAGGCCTCACATCTAAAATATATGTAGAAAACGGCCAGAAGTGGTGCTGTGGCTCAAGTGGCAGAGTGCTAGCCTTGAGCAAAAAGAAGCCAGGGACATTGCTCAGGCCCTGAGTCCAAGCCCCAGGACTGGCAAAAATAAATAAATAAATAAATAAACAAAATATATGTAGAGCTCAAAAAATTAATTCCTCCAAAGCAAATCCTCAAAGAATCAACAGCCCCCTCAACAAATGTGCTACAGACCTAAAAAGACACTTCTCTGAAGAGGAAATGAGAATGGCCAAGAGACACATGAAGAAGTGCTCCACATCATTGGCCATAAAAGAAATGCAAATCAAAACAACGTTGAGATTCCACCTCGCCCTAGTAAGAATGTCTATTATCAGAAAACTAATAATAACAAAAGCTGGAGGGGATGTGGGCAAAAGGGAACCCTACTTCATTGTTGGTGGGAATGTAAACTAGTTCAGCCACTCTGGAAAGCGGTATGGAGATTCCTCAGAAGGCTAAACCTAGAGCTCCCCTATGACCTAGCAGCCCCACTTTTGGGTATCTACCCAAAAGATTACAAGCAAGACCACACTAAAGCCACCAGCACAACAATGTTCATCGCAGCACAATTTGTCATAGCTAAAATATGGAACCAACCCAGATGCCCCTCAGTAGACAAATGGATCAGGAAAATGTGGTACATATACACAATGGAATTCTATGCCTCTATCAGAAAGAATGACATTGCCCCCTTCATAAGGAAATGAAAGGACTTGGAAAAAATTATACTAAGTGTAGTGAGCCAGACCCAAAGAAACATGGACACTAGAGTTTCCCTCGTAGGGAATAATTAGTACAAGTTTAGGCTAGTCATAGCAGAAGATCACAAGAGCGCAATAGCTATGCCCTTATGAACACATAGGATGATGCTAAGTGAAATGAACTCTACATTATGGAAACAAGTGTTATATCATTGTTGTAATTATTTTCAACATGCCATGTGAAACCATACCCTTTTTTCTCTCTTGTATTCCTTCCTGTGGTTTCACCCCTTGCTATCACTCTATCTCATCTGAGTACCCTGGATACTGTATATATGCGTACTAGAACTAGGGAAGGGAAAGGGAATATCAAAATGGAGAGACAAAGGATAAAAAGACAAAGATTCCAAAAGCAATACTTACAAAGCCATTTGGTATAAACCAACTGTACAATTCACGGGGGGAAGGGGAGGAGGGAAGGGAGAGGAGGGGAATGAAGGAGGAGGTAACAAGTTGCATAAGAAATGTACTCACTGCCTTACATATGAACCTGTAACCCCTCTGTACTTCACTTTGACAATAAAGGGGAAAAAATTAACTAATTTAATCTTGAAAAAAAACACAATAAGTGTATATGCTTCATTAACAGAGTCAAGAACAAGAATCCTCTGATCAGCTCCACGGATGCAGAAAAAAGGCCTTAGACAAAATCGAATACCCATTCATGATTTTAAAAAAAACCAAAATCTCTGGAGAAGCTAGGTGAAGAAGGAACTTCCCTCAGCATAATAAAGGCTATCTATGGTGAATCTATAGTCAACATGTCATTGGTGAAAAACTGAAACCATTTCTTCTGAAATCAAGAACAAGACAAACAGTTGACTTTTTCTACTTCTTTTCAGTATAATAAAAATGAATACCTAGCCAGAGTAATAAGACATAAAAAGGATCCCAATTGGGAAACAATAATTCAATTATCCCTATTTGCAGAAGACATGATTCCATAGAAGGGTTGCAATTACATAAGTCAAGCAAAAAGTACGTATGGACAGCATTCCCTCGTCCCTCCCTTGTACATGCATTCCTTCTCTCTCTCTCTCCTTTCTCCTCTCTCTCCCTCTCTCCTCTGTCCTCTCTCCTCTCTCTCCTCCTCTCTCCTCTCTCCTCTCTCTCTCTCTGTTCTCCCCTCCCATCCCACTCATGTTACACAGTTCATTTTCAACAGTGTTTAGTCAGTGCCATCATGTGGTTGTTGTCCCCATGTTCCTCCATTTCTGCGCCTCCTCTTACACTCACGAAGACATACAGACAAACAGATTTTAAAAAAGAAAGCAAGGGCTGGGGATATAGCCTAGTGGCAAGAGTGCCTGCCTCGGATACACGAGGCCCTAGGTTCGATTCCCCAGCACCACATATACAGAAAACGGCCAGAAGCGGCGCTGTGGCTCAAGTGGCGGAGTGCTAGCCTTGAGCGGGAAGAAGCCAGGGACAGTGCTCAGGCCCGGAGTCCAAGGCCCAGGACTGGCCAAAAAAAAAAAAAAAAAAAAAAAAAAAAAAAGAAAGCAAAAACAGTGAAAAAAGAAAAGATATTTTCCATTTCCTGCAGCTCAGTTCACAACCATTTGTATGATTGAAGCACAAAGTCATTGTGCCTTTCTGTTCCTCTCCTAAAAATGTCATCCTTTCCTGTCACTCTGTATGAATGTATATATTTGAAGGACCCTAAAGACCCCACCCCTAATCTTTTAGATATGATCAATAACTTCAGCAAAATAATAGGATACAAAATTAACCCACAAAACTCAGTAGCTTCAGTATTTATCCACAATGTTCAGAGAGGGAAATCAGGATTAAAAATTCAATTTCAATAGCCTGAAATTATGTATACAGGTCATTTGCATATGCACACAAACTGACTAGGGGTAATATATTTAGGAGAGGAATACAAAGATCTAACAACTCTGCAAATCTAATGAATCGTTTAACGAAATATTTGCCAGGAAGCTGGGCACCGGTGGCTCACACCTGCCTCAGCTACTCAGGAGGCTGACATCTGAGGATTGTGCTTCAAAGCCAGCCCAAGGAAGGAAAGTCTGTGACACTCTTTTATTTATTTATTTTTTTTGGGCCAGTCCTGGGCCTTGGACTCAGGGCCTGAGCACTGTCCCTGGCTTCTTCCCGCTCAAGGCTAGCACTCTGCCACTTGAGCCACAGCGCCGCTTCTGGCCGTTTTCTGCATATGTGGTGCTGGGGAATCGGACCTAGGGCCTCATGTATCCGAGGCAGGCACTCTTGCCACTAGGCTATATCCCCAGCCCTAGTCTGTGACACTCTTAACTACAATAAACTATTCAGAAAAACCCATAAGTGGCACGGTGACTCAAGTGATAAAGTGCTGGCCTTGAGCACAAAGAAGTTCAGGGACAGTGCTCTGGCCCTGAGATCAAGCTCCAGAACTGGGGAAAGATTACCAGGAATATAAAACATTTTTAGGGTAGAAAATCAATGAGGGAAGAGACATAGAATGAAGGAAGGGTGAGCAAATATAGTCATATTAAATGTACATTACATAACATTTGAACTATGTACCTTGAAGTTGCAGATGGGAGGGGAAACTGGGAGAGAATGATGGAAGGGTGACACCAATCAAGATAAGTTGTGCTCATGACCTCACTGATGTATCCTCTATACAAGTACTTAATGATTTTTTAGGAATTAAAAGTTAAATTGGGGAGATGTAAACATTATAAGTAAACATTCAGGTACCAATGGTGTATACATGTAATCTTAGCTGCTCATAATGATAATTATTAGAGAACTGGGGTTTGAACCCAGTTTAATCAGTTCATTTTCAATTAATCAGCTACAAGCAAGTATGAAGATGTAGAACAACAAGTGTACTTGCTGTAACAAGAAAGCCAATCAAGCACAAGTTCCTGTATAAAGGATTGGGGGGGAGGGAGTGTAGATTCAAGACACATGTAAGTCTTATTAAAATTTTAGAATAGGGATTGACAGTAGATGAAATTCTGTACAGTAATGCCAAGTTTCCTAGAAGATCATTTACGTGCACAAGGGATTCACTATTTAAATAAATATATGGGTTCTACAAGCAAATATTAACTGTTTCCATTGATACTCTCTAATCATGGAGTTTCATATACACTTACAGAGGTAGATAGGTCTTCCGTTTTAGATTCAACATTTTTACTCTTTGCATTTTCAAAACCACATCCATAAGTTTCTTCCAAATTTGTAACAACCTATAAACATGCAAAGCAAATTAATTGCATCTGTAGTATAAAATTAGCCAGTAAATGTAAGTGTAAAGGCAATCATACCAGTATTTGCTTTCATTGGGGGAGTTTGAAATTTTGGTGTGTGCAAGGCAGAGGTGACCCCCCTGACCAGCTCACAAGGAAATTCTGAACATTTCACTTGTGTTGCCAAGGTTTCTTGCCAGAGGAGGCAAGCGTGTTCCCTGGTACTCAGAGGAAGAAATCTCTTATAAATTTTGAGCTGGATACTTCTAGACTTCCATCCACATGCCTTTGATAATAAATCTTGTCATTTTTATGTGCAGAATATTGTGTAACCTTCTAGCAAATCATCCAACATGGGGACCATTGTCGTGCCACCTCCCAATATGGGGACCAGAACATTTCTTACCACAACTAGGTGTTTGATGATTTCTTTGATCTTTTCATCTCCTGCTATCAATCTCTTTGTCTTGATGGACGGAATGGGCAAAGCGTAGCACATCATGATTTCTCCTGTGGGTGGAGAGCTCAGAACCGGTTCAGCTTTAGGGTGCTGTAATTTTGCACCATGTTTTTCTTTTGCTTTGGGTGACAATGATAAATTGAGTAGTCGTTTTATAGAAGGCACTTCTGGAGCACTTGCCAAAGTGTGACTAGGAGTTGAAGTGTCTTTTGCTGGCTTCATTTTCTTATCAATGTGGCTTAAAAATTCCACACACGAAAATTCCTCCTGTGGGTAAACATGGAGAGATTTAGAGAAAACCTCTACTATTTATGCAACAAAAATGTAAAGTGTTCTAATTAAATTTGTGTCCTGTATCTGCTTATTGTCCTAGCAGCTTACTCGGGTTACATTGTTATTGATAAGGGGCTGGGGATATGGCCTAGTGGCAAGAGTACTTGCCTCGTGTACATGAGGCCCTGGGTTCAATTCCCCAGCACCACATATACAGAAAACGGCCAGAAGTGGTGCTGTGGCTCAAGTGGCAGAGTGCTAGCCTTGAGCAAAAAGAAGCCAGGGACAGTGCTCAGGCCTTGAGTCCAAGGCCCAGGACTGGCCAAAAAAAACAAAATTGTTATTGATAAATACTAATTGTCCTCCTTTGTTCGTTAATGGGGAAGTGCAAATAAGAGAATGACTACAGGTATGCCAGTGCATGGCCAATTTATATGCCTTTCTGGTAATTGACTTGTGAATATCTCTCTATCTTCTCTATTGCCTTTCATAGAATTAATGAATCCTGAACTTCCCAAAATTCTGTCATCCAACGTGATCAATTTCCCTTGAATTTTTTCACTAAATACCACAAAATATTTGACTTAATATTTTATTTCCACTTCTAAATTGTATGTTTGATTTAATATTTTATAAGAATCATTGTACTTGACCTTCCTTAAAATTTTATGACCTAGGATTTTTCTTCCTAGTTTACAGATAGAGAATCTTAGCATGCACAGTAGCTGCTGAGTTGTTAAGTACCAGAGCAGACTGAGCCTTGGCAAACTGGATTTCAAAGCCCACCCTAAGTAGCCTAAAATAGTATGACCCCATCAGACTAAGTATATTCATTATACACTGCTCAATAGGAAGGCTGGTCTTTATAGATACTTTTTAAATCAAGTCAGTGTCACCTATGTGCAGTCAATCAAATCCAACTGAAGTGGACTCTGAAGTTACCTGGTGAATATCCAGTTTTATTGACAAAATTGTTATGGTCTCCCTCATAGGGAATAATTAGCACAGGTTTAGGCTAGTCACAGCAGAGGATCACAAGAGCCCAATAGCTATACCCTTATGAATGCATAAGATGATGCTAAGTGAAATGAACTTCATGTTATGGAAACAATTGTTATATCAATGTTGTAATTATTTTCAACATGTGACGTGAAACCATAGCTTCTATTATTGATGACCCTCTTGTATCCTCTTCCTGTGTTTGTACCTGCACTATCACTGTATCTTATTCCAATACATTGGAAACCGTGTATACTGGTATTAGAAAGGGAATACCAAAATCGAGAGTCACAGGGTAAAAGGACAAACAACTACAAAAGCAATACTTGCAAAACTGTTTGGTGTAAACCAACTGAACAACTCATGGTGGGGGAGGGAAAAGGGGAGGGGGAGGGGGGAATAAGGAAGGAGGTAACAAACAGTACAAGAAATGTATTCAATGCCAAACGTATGAAACTGTAACCTCTCTGTACATCAGTTTGACAATAAAATTTTAAAAATAATAAATTAAAAAAAGATTTTTTGAATTAGTTTATAAGTTGTATGAAACTGACGGTATTGACAGATGTTCGAGTAGGCTGCTTCTTTTTTCTAGGGATATATTTTGGTTGATGTTTCACAGCCAAAACCCTAGTCAAGGTAGATTTTACATGTGCATTAAAGGGACCATAAAAACTGAATCCGTTCATAAGCCCTACCACTGACATCATTCTTTCAAAGAGGGTAATAAGATTTCTTGACAATAAATTTTTTTATTATTAAGAAAAGATTTCTTAATTTTGAAGGGATATATTAACAATTTTTTCACATTTTTATTAAAATTTTCTAAAATATTAAAGTGTGTTCAAAGACATAATATCCTCTTAATACATTTATGAGTTTGGTTATGAACAACCTAGCAAATATTTCCTCTGCTATCACCGAAAACTTTTACTTTGTCCAAACTCCTCAATTGTCTTGTTTCAAAGAAACATTATAGTTGAACATAGTAGCTTTCAATCTTAGTATAAGAGTAAAACCAAAGATAATTTGCCACCAATATTATTAAAATTTCATTTGAATAAAATTCCCTTTTGAAAACTTTATTACAATAGTAAGTGTATGCATTGTAAAACCTAAAGATGGTTGTAGTGATTCACATCTTCCCCTCAGCACTCCTACACCCAGGCAGGTGATTCAAGCACTGACCCAGTACTGGTCCCTGATACAGTGAGATCCTAGCTTCTCAATCGTCCACAGACAAAACAATTTGAGCCTAATTCCCCTCTGAAATTTTATTTGTTTCCTTATTGTGATTGTGAGTAGACGATTGAAATGAAGTTAATAAGAAAAATAATGCAAATACCCAAATGAGATTAATTGTTGAACCTGGGTAACTGCAGTCGAAATCAGGACACGGGGGATGCAAGGCGAGTGAACCAATGCATACTTTATTCCAAGAGGGCCAGGGTTTATATAGGGTTAGAAACCAATTTTACAATTACAGGGTAAAAGATCAATACAGCATGACATTTTTCTCAAATACAGAAGTGGAGGAAATTTCCTACTGTGAGGGCAGGAACTTGGTACAAATGCCTTTCTAATTACAGGAGGTAGTGACTACAAAGATTATAGATATCAAAACAAGGAACTGTATACAACCGAGGTAGAACTAATTATCTCCTAGCTATTATCTCCTTAAGGCTAGATAACATTAATCTTGACTTCTCCAAATACTTGTGAAATAACAGTGAGGAGACTTTCCTGTTTACAGTGAGAATCTAGTGAGGAGACTTTCCTGTTTACAGAGATAATCTAACACTAAAGGCAGCTGGTCTAGCAAGTCTCCTAAGAGAGACTTGCTAAGTAGGGGGAAAAAGGAGATTCTCGCAACAACTGGTGGCTTCCTTTGGCCCACAAACACCAGAAACTCCTTTCTGGGAATGTGTTCCCAAGGGCCTATTAGTGTGCTAATGAGGCATCAGAGTAACCGTGCCGGGGCTAAATTTTTCCACTGGTTGGAGATTTTAATTCTCCAACAATTAATAAAACAAAGCATCAGGAAAACGTTGAGGAAATCATATTGCCACGGAGATTTCATTAAACAAGAAACAAGACTTCCATGACCCAGACAAAGCCAGATACACTGAAAGCAAAGTGAAGAAAGCGCCCGAGGAGGCTGAGCGAGCTGACACAAAGGTTGTATAAGGTGGGAGGGGAAGGAAGCACTGACAACCGGACTTAGTGACATGCAAGCTACTGTCTGCGACCCGCAAGATGGGAACAAGGTTATGCAAAGTCGTAAAGGCGAATGACTAGCTGACAGAAATTCAAAAGAGAATTGTCAGAGTAAAACGAATATAGAAATACTTCAGATATTTTCTTACAAAACGCAGCAAGTACACAACGTGCTACTGGAGAGAGAATCTGTGATCAAGAGGAAACCCCTCCCATATGGAAGCTAACAAGTTTGTGCGCTATTGAATTGTGACCTATCTCCAAATACATTCAATTCTGAATCCTACCGCCTGTGAATGTAACCGCGTTTGGAATTCAGTCTCGGTAAATATTATCAAATTAAGATGCATTAAAAAAAATTAGAAGCTCCCTACTCCAGTGACTTTCTCTTCTTTTGATTTGAGGATTAGGTGTGGCTCAGTGGTTTGGCGCTCGCCCAGCGAAGCCCTGAGTTTGCTCCCCAGCGCAACAAATGAGAACAAGTGTTTCCTACATTAAGGATACAAATTATATCTCAATATAAGCTGCACAACTAATAGATGCTGATAAAAAGATTTTAAAACTAGAAACATTTGAGAAATTAATCATCACCCATCTGTTAATGACTTTCGAATGCAAAGCAAAAACAGACACATAAAAAAAAGAACGTCGCATGACAACAAGCAGTTATTGGAAGGAAGAGCCAGGCTGGGAATGTGGCTTAGTGGTAGAGTGCTTGTCTAGCGCGCATGAAACCCTGGGTTCAATTCCTCAGTACCACATAAACAGAAAAAGCCAGATGTGGTGCAAGTGGTAGAGTGCTAGCCTTGAGCAAAAAGAAGCCAGGGACAGTGCTCAGGCCCTGAGTTCAAGTCCCAGGACTGGCAAAAAAAAAAAAGCCCATAATCTAAGAACACACGAAACATTATCAACACCCCCATGTGCTGAGAGAGAAGTCCATCTTCTCCTTAAGGGCCTTTTGGAAGAGTTAATCCTGCAAACACCATGACTTTTTGATTCACTGGGACCATGAGACCATAGATTTGTGTCTCAAAGTAGGGAATTTCTCTACTCTGTTATTGAGACTAAGGTACTCATAGGTAATTTGATGGAAAGTATTAATGGGAAGTACATGTACCTAGCACTGATCAAGAAAATCTGTTTTAAACAGGACAACTTGCTTCAGTTAGGTATAAAAAAATACTATTTTTGCTATCTGTTCATTTTGTTTTGTTTAATAGTAACAGAAAAGGAGGGGACAGGCAGTAGAGTATTTTAAGAAGTGAGAACAGAAAGGATAGTGTATTCCTTTGAGAAAGCCCCTTCTCCACTGAAAAATGGCCTAACAAATGAACAAAGCAAACGGATACATAAATATGAATACAGGAAGTGGCGCTGTGGCTCAGGTGGCAGAGTGCTAGCCTTGAGCAAAAAGAAGCCAGGGACAGTGCTCAGGCCCTGAGTGCAAGCTCCAGGACTGACCAAAAAAAAAATATATATATATATATATATATATATATATATATATATATATATATATATATATAGAATGAATAGAATAGTCCCATGCAAGGAATACGTGTGCAATAAGGAAACCGTGAACGCGTACACACATTGGTTGCACGCAGTCCTGTAACTCGCACCCCTGAGAGGGGCGTGTGGCGTCATCATCCGCTCGCGCGGCTCTCGGTTCCTGGCATTGTGACAGCTCGCTCGTGGGCGTCAACGGCAATATCGCTCGTTATGCTAAACTCTAGCAACGCAGAGAGGAAGCCAAGTGTGGAGACGGGTTCCGAAATACGGTTTTCTCCCTATTCTGCACAGCAGAGCAGGTGCCCCGGAGGCAGGGACCGCAGCCCGGGCGCGCCCGCCCTCCGCCCTCCAGGGCTTGCAGGGTGAGTACCGGCGGCCGCGGTGGGGGGGCCCTGTGCCCGGGCGGCTCGGGGTGGGAACGCACGCGTGGGGGGATCACCAGCCTCCCCGATCTTCCTGACGCGGGCAGCCGGGAAGCCCTGCGGAAGCCAGGCGCCCGCCGCGCCCCGCGGACATCGGTGCCGGCGGAGGGTGGGCCCGCTGCCTGCCCGCCCCGTCCACCCGGATGGTCTGCCGAGCCCACCGGGCCGCAACGATCTCAGGGCTCGCGCGCCCGGCGCCGCCGTTGGGAAGGAAGGAAGCCCTTGGGCCCCCGCGGGGCGCGGGGCGCGGGGCGCAGGGGCGCGGGGCGCGGGGCGCAGGGCGCGGGGCGTGCGCCTGGCTCCCCGGCTCCCAGGAGCGCACGGCGCCTTCAGCGGGCTTGCGCACTTCCACCTGATCTTGCGAGCTGTCAGGTGCACCGAGGTAGTCACTGAGACTCGGGGGCCCGGGGAAAGCGTGTTCACCCGGGATAGCAAAGTGCACTATCACGCACGTGACTCTGGGTGACACAGTTTGAGTTCCCCACACTGCCAGGGACGGGCGTCGTCCGCTGCACACGCGTCTGCTGGGGCACCAACACGTAGACCGGTGCACCAGCGATTCCCACCAAGGTGCTCCTTCACCCAAGAGCCGACTTCTGCAAGTCGGGTTGCAACATCAGGCAGGTGCACGGTGTTTGCTTTTAAAGGACGGTAGCGTTTTCGATGCTTAGTTGCGGTTGTAGCGCTTGCAATCGCTTGCAGGTGAATATGTGCACCGCGTTTTGTGAATCACACGTTGTGGAGCGGGGAGTTTTGTGTTCACATTCTGGGTCTAGCGCTGAGTACATGCGTTCGTTGTCTTGGGCGATTTACCTGGCTCTGCTCTGCCAAGGTTTTTGTTTTATAAGATAGTTAAGATAGTGCTAACATCACTGAGTTAGGAGGATTTAAATTGAGTTCAACATGTACACAGAACCTAGAATAATGCATATTGTTTACATACTAGATTTTTGAGAAAAACTAAGTTAAACACTTGTTAAAACAGATTCCCTTACCTAAGGACTTAGTAAGCTTCCTCAAAACATTTTGGTGCAAAATGTTGTTTAAAAATACAACTGAAAACAACAAATATGTAGAATATTACTTTATCAAATAAACAAAATAGTATATTTTTCCTTTTGTTTGACTATCAGAAAGTTTGATCTAAACTTAATTTACTGTAAGTTGCTATTTCTATTAATATTTGAATCCTTGATGTAGAAAATGATTGTGTTTTGAATAGCTTCACTTTATAAACTTGGTAAACTTTGCAATTAGGATAAAAACTTAAAACTTCAGAGATTTTATATAGAGTTATTAGTTGTAGGTGCTCTTTCATTTTAAATATTTAATATTCACGTGAAAGGATTTAATGACATTTCTTTTAGACAAATAAACAAACATCTGATAAAGGCAAAAGGTATAAACCTGCAGTTTATGAATTTACAGTTTAAAAAAATTAATACCAGGAAACAGAAACATTTTGCCCAGGCAGGTGGGGGGAGGGGACACGAAAGAGAAAGAGGACAGACAAATGGAGAGGGGAAAGATGGATACTACAGTCAAAATATTCAATGTACATACGTGAAAATGGAATGAAACAACGAAGAAATGGGTAGGATTGGGACAGAAGGAGGGGTAGAATAATGGAAGGTGTGACTTTTGGTCAGGATACACTATACTCATAAATTGATGTGCAGAACTGAAACCCTGTTGAACAACTAATTAGAGATCATCTAAAGAATGAATGATAATAAAAAGGCATGATAGAAAGCAAATAGATACATCATGAAATATAAAGTAAAAAATTTACAATAAGTGAAAATAGGGAATTTTGCTTATACAAAGATATGTATTTGCAAAAGGAACTAATAAATGGTAGTTTGACCAGGCAAAGTTGTGGCTGATGCATGTAATTCTGGCTACACAGAAGTCTGAGATCTGAGAATTGTGGTTCATAGCCAGCCTGGGAAGGAAACTCCATGAGATTCTCATCTCAATTAACCCGTGGCTTTGAACTGAAATCTTTCTCTATCTTAGCCTCCTAAGTAGTTGGGATTACAAGTATGAGTAATTTGACCAAAATCTTTTTTTTTTTGTCTATACTTCTGCTTATATTTCACAAGTGGAATATTGCCATTTTTGAAGAGTTAGTATGTGATACAGATGTTGTAGAGACACATTGAAAGTTCATCATATATTTATTTCATAGGTAAAAAGGGAAATAAATGCTTTAGAAGACCCCAATAAGTTACCCAAATTATCAAGAACTCTTTGAGGACAAAACATACTGTAAAAGGAGTACCATGTTATACAAATAAGTAAATTTGTGCATATTGCACCATAGAGCATGGATGTATTGTATAGTAGTTATATTGTGCTGATCATGTGAAAAGTGTGTTTAAAATGAATAAAAAGATGAGAACTATTGACTAACAGACAGAGGTATGATTATTTTCATGCCACCTTCGTCAATATGAATGGTCTTTGTTAGCTCTGCTTTTCTCCTGTGCCTTTACCATAATCAGGTCTATCACTACAACCTATCCCCTGTAAACCTTCTCCCAAACCATGCAACAATAATTGTGTACTTTTAAATTTTCAGATCTGATCATGTTAACCTGCTACTTAAAAGTCAGATGCTCTTAGAAGTGTTATAATATTAAATACCCCATTCTCCTAGCTTTACCCTGAAATTTCTTCTTAGATTATAGCTCCTCTAAAATAGAATTTTGGGGGAAATTCTTTTAGCACTTAATGGGATGTGTTAGCAACTGGTGTATTTTGACATTTCTTTATTAAGAATTATTACTGAAAGTGGGAGTCATTCTCCTGGCTCTTTGCCATAACCATTGGGTTACTTGTTTTGTTGCAAAAGGAATACCGTATTTTCTGCTCAGTAATTTTTTTCCAGGCTGCTTCTTTCCTGTACAATTTTAATGCATATGCATATATATGTATATATCTTGACCAAGGTGACAAAAATCTGATCTAGATGTTACTGTTTATCCATACCAACTGGCCTTAATGCCTTTCCAATCAGTCTCCCAAAAGTCCAGCAACAGTAGATTTAAGACATATTTTTCTTTTCTAGGTCCTTTCGGCTTCTACCTACAAATACATCTTAGGGTGTTTGGTGTTTTGCTTGTGTTACTTAATATCAGTATCCGTTCTAGTTTTTAATGTATCATAACCTAAAGATTCAATGGCTCAAAGCCCATTGGTGTGGATCTATCTGGGCAATGACTAACACTAAGTCATCGATTCCCTGGGAGGTGAGGATCAACTGCATGGGGATGGATTTCTCTCTCAGTTGGATTGCACACATTTGCTACATTTAACCACTTCCACCCTGAGTGTACCACAAGGAGCCCCGGGGTGGGGTGGGGGTGTCAACCACACCCAGGCGTTAAAGGGCAGAGGGCAGAAACGGCCAGTGGGGCGTGGCTTCGGGGCACCCAGAGCCTTCCCAGAGCGGAGGAGGTAAGAGGACAGTAGCTTTGGCCTCTCTGGGAGAAAAGGCCTGGAAGGAGAATGGCGCTCCTTAGCCAGCCTGGTACCCCTGAGTGCGTGCTGGGGACTGAGATTGGTAAGGTGTACACGCCGCTGATTGCCTGAAGGAGAGAGTCCTTGACAAAATCATTGCTATTCTTAACAGGGCATCTCAGCAACCCAATTGCTTAATACAGGGGACCATATAGAAGGAAGGGAATCCACATGCACCCCCAGATATGGAAGCAAGAGGTTCTTATTACATACTGTATGTCGTGTTTTTAATTTTTAGGGATTTTTTTTTCCTTTCCTCTTAATTTTCTGTACCTTGTGTCTTGTGTATAAGATTCTTTGACCAGGGGAAGGGAAAGGGAATCACAGAAACAGCAGGTCAAAGGATGAACTAATACAACAATGATACTCACTTAACAAGAGGTTGGATATCATCACCCTTACCAACTTGGGGGAAGGGGAGTAGGGAGGGGTAACTGGGAGAAAATGAGGGATGCGGTAACATTGTTTAGAAACAAATGTCATCATTACCTTACTTATGTATTTGTAATCCCCCTGCTCATCACATTTTCAATAAAGATTTTTAAAAATCATTATTGAAATGAAGTTTCCAAAATTGGCTAAGCATAAAGACTTTTTATTGTTAAAAGTATTGCAAGATTCATCCTTTATTAATTGCTATAAGTACACCTGCAATGATCACATAAAAACACCTGAAGATAAATGCTATTTGTGTGTCACATGGGGTGGAGCAGAATTTAAGGGTTTCAAATCGGGTCTACCACTGACGAGGTGTGCAAGCTTGGCTAAGTTACCTGGCCTTTTTCTGTGTAGTTCTTTCTGTTTTGAAATCCCTAATGGTATTTCAATTTTCAGAATTGTTGTAAGGATTAAAAATGAGTGAGACACGGGCACAGTGCATAAAATAATAGGCAGGATATGCGTAGAATGCTCTAAGAAAACTAATTCCAATTCTTACTAAAACAATGTCTCTCTCATCTGAGGAATTAAACAGTATTCCCCAAGGTTTGAATGTCCTTCAACACATATTTTAATTTAAAATGAAAAAGACAAAAAGTCTTTATTTCGTCCTGTCAAATAGTGCTAGTAATATATTTTTGCTTTGACAGGTGGAAAGTTTGATATGAATTTAACAACAGTGTGATTTTTGTTCCTTAATGTCACTGCTGTTTATAGTTGTATTATATTTGTAGAAAAATGGTATTTTAAGTAGACTAATACTTTATGAGTTAATGGACTTTACCTATTCATAAAGTGTTATGAGTAGGAACATAAATTACAAATTCGGAAATTTTTGTATGAAAGACAGTAGCTGCAGATATTCTTCAAATTTTGCGTAGGGCTTGGGTGCTGTTTCTGAGATTTTTTGCTCAAGGCTAGTGACCGACCACTTGAGCTCCACTTTTGACTTGTATTTACTTATTTTTTGGGGGTAATTTATTGGAGATAAGAGTGTCGTGGACTTTCCTGCCTGGGATGATTTTGAATTGCAATCTTCAGATCTTAGCTTCCCAAGTAGCTAAGATTACAAGTGTGGAAAAAAAAAATTGTGAATCTTTTGGAGAGTTGGTAGCTCAAAAAGAAAAAACTAAGACAAAGGTATGGTTAAAAACAATAATCAAAAGCAATGTTTGTTAGGAAAATGTATTATGCCATTATATTAATAAAAATTCAAATTAAAAATACATTAAAAACAACGTGAAAATAGAGAATCTTTGATTATATAATGAAATTTACATTGAAATAGGAATTAATAATCTCTATCCATTGTAAAATATCATTTGGCACAAATGACTTTTTTTTTCAGCATTACCTATCTCCTGCTTATCTAAAAAGATGGAAAATATCACTTCGTACCTTTAATATAGGGTATAAATGTTGTAGAAACTGAATTAGTATGATTTATTTTCAGGTGAAAAATGAGATAACTACCATGAGTGAGTCTGATGACTTCACTCTGTCATCTGAAATAACCTGTGGAGGATGGGAGCTGTCTGGTCCGGACTGTGATGACATCTTGGTGTTACTCAAGCAACTTAGACTGAAGTACAATGGTAAGATGCTTGAACACGTATGATCTTTGACCGTAATACATGGCTAATAGTGTTCAGTACTACACCATAGAACACTGTTGTGTTCACGAGAAATGTGTATTATACTATAATTGGATAAAAAGTCTACAGATGTAGCTCAGTGGTAGATTTGCTCAGCAGATGCAAGGCCCTGGGCTTGATCCTCATTACTGCAAACAATAGTTAATAATAATCATAATGAGAACAGTGTTTTTAATTAATATTGCCATTTGTTCACTGTGAGTGGTTCATTCAGGCTTTTGATTGACTGTTTCTCCCTTTGCCTTTAACATGATCACTTTATCAGATCAGTTACCCTCATCTCTGCCTCCACTACTGTAGAAACTTTATAAATGTTATATATCCATTGCCACTTTTCCAAAAACCGGGATCTAATCAGCAACTGTAACTACACATTTTTTTAAATTTCAGACATAATCATATTCATTTGTTGCTTAAACACAAGCTACGCTTTTGTGTTAGTACAGAGATAATTACCTAATTCCTCTAGCTTTTCTGTAAGATAAAAGTACATTTTAATAAAGAAAATTCAACATGGAAGGCTCAGACATTGCTGAGATACTTGAAAACTCTCCCCTCATTCCTCCCACCTGGCTGGCATCTTTGTAGGGGGAGAAGGTGACAAGGTTTCTTCAGAAGGGAGAACAAGCAGAGACTTCCTCTCCTTGGACTGCCTGGCTGTTGGCATCTTGGTGACCCCTGCCGAGTGCCCTGTGGAATTCAGGGATGGTACTGTGCAGGGGGCAGAGGTCACAACGGCTGCTGGAGATGCAGGGTGAGCCGGACATGGGGAAAGCAGAGAGAAAAGAGGGAAGGAGAGGTGAAAGAAAGCCAAAGAACATGGCATGGCACCAGAGGCCCAAGAGTCGGGGTTTAGAAGATGGAGTCCAATTGTTGAGACTCCATCAACTCTTGTCTGAGTGTGAGACTCTGTGAGCTTTGTTTTTCCTTCACACTGTCTAGATATTCCTGCTGAGACACTGCTGGCACAGACACTAGGACCTCCTCATCATCCCAGACATTCAGAATAGTTTAGTTACATCCTCAACTGCTATTAACTATTGCTATTTATTTATAATTTACTACTATGGCTATTTATTTATAATTTGAAGATCAAAAGTTTATTTTGAAGCCCATCTTATGCACCTGAACAAATATGGATTCTAAACATACTACAGTAGTGCAATTATATCATTCTACAACTTCATGACTGTTTACCTTGTCCTCACTTAAAATGGCGGCAAGAACAGTCTGTATTGAAAATTACATTTTGATTAACTCCAACGTTTATGGTAAATTTGTGCTTACAGTGATAAATTATGTGAGACTTAATTTTTCTTAAATTTTGCTATCTCCAGGGTACATGGTTTATACGAAAGTTCTCTAAAATCTGAAAAACAATCCAAACACATGAGAAACCTTCTCAGTTCAGATTTCAACTGGAGTTAGGATTGTCTGTCATCATTCAGTTTGGTTTCTCTGTGTCTCGACATGCTCAACCTGTTGTTTTAATTATATTTCATACTTACACCTCTCTTTTGACCTTCAATCTGGACTACAGTTGTTCAAATGAACAGCCTGACCTCTCTATAATCCTTTCAGATTTCCTTCCCTCGATACCCGGTAGTTTTCGGTCACACGTGTGTCCTCAGTGCTCTGATAATTACTAAAGGAAGTCCTTGCAAATCTGTAGGGCTGTTGACCTGCAGTGCTGTCCTGCACAGGGTTCTGTCCTGCGATCCTTATCTCAGGGATCCACCTGACTGCCTTGCTTTCAACCCGCTCTCAGCTTTTACCACCGCTCACGTACTCTGGTATAGACTATTTCAGTTCCTTCTCTCATTGTAGCATCCTAGAAAGCACTTCAGAGCAAGACGTTAGGACGCGGAAAGGTCAACTTTATTTGCTTCCTGTCTATCGGAGATCATGAACTAACATCTATTTTTCTGAAAAGTGTTTTAGACATTTGGTATGCTTCGTTTTGTTTCAGAAACAAAATTAGTACTTACGGATCCATGGTGGCCACAGCGGACACAAAAGATCCTTAGTGCCCCCCTTCTCCCTCTGCCTGCCTCCTGCTCACCCTTCAGGCTTCAAGGTAGCCATCTTTTCTCCAGGGAAAACCCTCTGAGTTCAGTTTAGATCAGATTCACTTTGCTGATTACAGAACTTTTTTGTGTCACATAATCGGTGGGAATGTATTGTGGCCACGTTTATTTGTCTTTCATCTGCACTAGACTTAGAACTTGAACATGTTCTTATCTGTGTTAGCTGCAGAACTTAGCATAATATGTTCTACGCCGGAGTCTATAGTGTTTAGTGTATAAAATATGAAAATGTTCAGTACTTCATATTTGACAGGTTCTTTATGTTTCATGTATGTCTTGTTTTCTCCCTGATATAGATCCTGGTAGGATACTGAAAATCCAAGATACACTTCATGCATATAAAAAAGTATTAAAACTTAAATGTAGCCACTATGAAGTCCTGAAAGAAAAAACTGAACACATGAGAAAAAATATTAGTATACTACACAAAGAGCTATCAGAAGAAGAGCATGCAAAAGTAGAACAGGAACAGGAACTCCGCAATTTGAGGTAAGATCCGATCATTTAAAAGATGTGTTTACGTGGACATGACACATTAAACAGGGCTCTAACCATTCACACAGTGAGACCAGAGCAGGATGTAATGGGAGAGGCCCACAAGGGCTCAATAGCTGTGTGCATATGGTGG
Source organism: Perognathus longimembris pacificus (assembly GCF_023159225.1). NCBI lineage: Eukaryota > Metazoa > Chordata > Mammalia > Rodentia > Heteromyidae > Perognathus > Perognathus longimembris. The sequence continues at coordinate 18,588,687 of NC_063178.1, forward strand.
TATAAAATGATGCTTATCAAAATGAACACCAAGAAATGCTTTTGACGTCTGTGCTTTTTTGTCCTGTATGTAAGTTTAATCTGTTTCGACGAGTGCAAAGGGGAGCACAGAAATGAGGGGACCAGAAGGAACTAATGCAGCAATGACTGTATTCCATTGAGAGTCTACTGGATTTCTAACTAATTAATAAACTTATTTGTAGGCAATAGGTATAGAAAGTTAGTTTACTTGACAATATGTTTTTTTTATTGAGGTATAAACATGACTGTATAAAAATAAGTTTTACACTTGTCAATATACTGAGAGACTTCAAAATTCCTTTTCCATAATATTTGTAAGAGGTAGAAATGACATTTACAGGTAGCAGAATATTCTTCCACTATAACCTTTCAAGCACATGTGTTCTCTGGAAGCGGTGGACGTGAGAATTTTTAAATATGAGAACTAAATATATATATATATATATATGTTGAAGCATAGAAATTGAGACCCAGAAAAACTGGGGAGGAGCCGGCGGGGGCTGGCTGGGCGTCTCCAGGAATCCAGTTTCAGTGTTCCCGAGACAGACCCCCCGCCGAGGGGGCCACGGTAGAATCGCGGGGGGTCCAGGAAGGACAGCTCTAGGCAGCCTGCTTGGGAAGCCCGGTCCGATCGGAGCCGCAGAAGCCGCCACACGGGCAGGGCAAAAACCAGGACAAGAGCCATGGACAGAGCGGGCCAGGCTCAGGCCCAGCGCGCACTGGCCACGGACCCCAGGCGGCCCCAAGGCCATGGGAAGCATGAGTACCCCACAAAAGACAGCCCCGCTTGCACCCCCAGAACAGCAGTTGGCAGGGAGCCCTTCCCCCCCACCACTGGAGAGAAAGAAGATGCCAGCGTTGAGGCTGGCACAGACCTGGCCATCTTCCCAAAGGGCAAAGGAATCTGACAGTCAGCTCCAGCCAGGGGGGAGGTCTCCCCACCCAGGTGGGAAGAGCTTCTCCTGGGGTGCTGCCCATTCACCCACAGGAAAACACAGTCAGAGCCCCCCCCCCCCGCACCCCCATCCCACCCGCCCCTCTGCAGATCTGTAGCTTAGCCGGCTGCAAGAGTTTCTAAAATAATAATAATAATAACAACTGTTTCAATCTGAAAAGGGGACCCCCTTCCTCCCACCTCAAACAAATGACTTAAGAAACCAACGATGCCACAGGAAAGCTGACCCTGGCCAGGAAATCAGAGGCTCCAACCAAAGACGACACAAGGTCACCCCAATAATGAAGAATTCTTTTGACCGATTATAACTTTTTAAATGTTTTCTCATTTTCCATCAGTTTTTAATTTTTTTTTTCCTCTCGGGAGAGGGAGATTTTGTTAGTCATCTATTGTTTCCTATCAAATTGCTACAAAATATGTGAGCCAAACACAACCCGTCATTACCTTGAGCTCTCAGTGGGCGAGACATCCCTGTGTACTTGTGGCTCGGTTGCTCGCATCCCCTGTGTACTGTGTGGTGGCTTGGTTGCTCGCAGGGCTGCAATCCAGGTGTCGGCCAGGGCTGCCATTACCCCAAAGCTCCAGGAAGACTGGATCGCTTTCCACGTTCAGGTCACAGGGCCTTCAGCAGGATTGACTTCCCCACAGGCTGACGGGTAGAGAGGTTCATTGCTGGCTGCTGGCCAGAAGCTTCCCTCCATTTCTCCATGTGGGACCTTTTCTTTAGGCAGCCCATGGTACAGTACTGGCATTCTTCAGAGGGAGTGAAGCAGAGACCAAGAAAAAGCAATCCAGCCCGGTGGAAGCCAGTCTTTTGGGACTGTAAGCGTAGAGAGACTATTCTCTCATTTTTACCATATCCTGCTCCATCCAGGCAAGTCCCAGGGTCCAGTTCATGCCCTAGGAGGAAATCACACAGAAGTATAACTGCCAGGAGGCACAGCTTTTGGGGACTGAGACTATCTATCACAGAGACTATTTAAATAATAAAAAATAAAAATAAAAATCAAGGCAGTAGTATATTTACTACTTGGTCTGCTACCAGAGGCAATATTGGAAGATAGTCTCACAGCAATGAGCAAATTAGATATATTTTTTTCTTCTTTTTCTATTCTCTCTTTAAAAACAAACCTCTTGTAATTGTTTTCTATTTCTTCCCTAGATCCGTAGCCAACAGCGTTTCTTAGGCCTCCGCCCTCAGGAGGCACAGACGAAATCCAGGCTCCCATGAGCAGAAGCTCTGCCTCTCAGGCTCAGTACCCTCATTGGGTTTGGTATTATTCGCCTACATTTACATAACCTTTTAAGTTTTTTATTTCTTTTTTGTTTTTTTCTTACCCTTATTTTTTACTTTTTTACTCTCACTCTCTTTTTCATTTCTCTGGATTTATATCTCAGCCATCATCCCTCTGTCCCTTTCATTCCCTCCATTTCTCTACTCTTAATTGCTCCTCCCATTTTCCCTTATCCCTTTTGTAAGTGCTGGTTCTACACTCCTCCTTGCACCTTTATAGTCCATTGATCCCTAGTTCTTGATTGTCTCAAAGGGGTTCATTGAGTAATCCTTTCAGTTCAGATAGATCTAAAGGTAAGGACAGGTTAGTTCACTGGTTCCAACTATATATAATCCAACCCCTGAGTCACAATACTCCTTCCCTAACAAATAAATTCAGAGATAGGGGAATAGCTACCTAACATATTGATCCTCCAAGATCAGGGCAATTACAAGGTCCAGGGTTGATTTTTGTCTTAAAATTGTGTTCTGTGGTGGTAGTTGATCTGTTTTTATATTGAAGAAAGAGTGAATTTACCTATGACAGTGAAATTCTAAAGTCTGTACAACTACAAGACTCAGGTCTGGGCTAGTTCATGCCTTAAAATTGTGTTCTGTTGTATTATTGGATTTCCTTTCTTTCCCAAATGTGAAGAAGAAGCACAAGAAAATGGCAAGTCAGGGAATCTACTCCTGCTCAAAAGAAACAGGCCATAGAGTAGTCAATGAAAAGCCAAGAGGATTGTCCTCAAAATGCTCTACAAGCACGAGTGGTAAATTCAATTAATGAAAAATTGAAGGCATGCATGCACCCATACTTGATTGTCATGAGACTAACCAAAGATTAATAGAGCTAAATAAATAGGATGGAAGAAAGACAACCTCTTCAAAAACTGGTGCTGGAAAAATTGGTTAAACACCTGTAAAAAAAAAAAAAAAAAAAAACTAAAGTTAAATCCTTATGTACCACCCTGCACCAGAATCAATTCCAAATGGATCAACGACCTCAAGGTAAATACCCTGAAAACATTGCAGGAAGGAATAAGAGAAACACTTGGGCTCCTTGGCACATGTTGAAACTTTCTTTTAAAGGCCCAGAAACATAACAAATCAAAGAAAGGTTGGACAAATGGGATTGCATTGAACTGTAAAGCTTCTGCATGGCAAAGGACATAGTTTGAAAGATAAATAGAAAGCACTCAGATAGGGAGATGATCTTCACTGGCCACACAACAGAGAAGGGCCTCACATCTAAAATATACATAGACCTCAAAACTTAAATTCCCCAAAAACAAACCCTCAAAGAAACAACTGCCCCCTTAATAAATGGGCTAAAGACTGAAAGACAGACTTTTCTGAACAGGAAATGAGAAAGGCCAAGAGGCATATGAAGAAATGCTCAACCTCACTGGCCATAAAACAAATGCAAATCAAAACAACACTGAGATTCCAGTCACCCCGGTAAGAATGGCCATTATCAAGAAAACTAATAACAGGGATGTGTCCAAAAGGGAACTCTACTACACTGTTGTTGGGAGTGTAAGCTTATTCCGCCACTCTGGAAAGCAGTATGGCAGTTCATCAAAAGGTAAACCTAGAGCTCCCCTATGACCTAGCAACCCCACTTTGGAGCAGTGCTGTGGCTCAGGTGGTAGAGTCCTAGCCTTGAGCAAAAAAGGACAGTTCTCAGGCCCTACGTTCAAGCCTCAGGACTGGCAAAAAAGAAAGAAAGAAAGAAAGAAAGAAAGAAAGAAAGAAAGAAAGAAAGAAAGAAAGAAAGAAAGAAAGAAAGAAAGAAAGAAAGAAAGAAAGAAAGAAAGAAAGAAAGAAAGAAAGGAAAGAGAGAAAGAAAGAAAGAGAGGGAGGGAGGGAGGAAAAGAAAGAACGAAAGAGAGAGAGAGAGAGAGAGAGAGAGAGAGAGAGAGAGAGAGAGAGACATTGTCCCATTCATAAGGAAATTGAAGCCTTGGGAAAAAACATACTAAGTGAAGTGAGCCAGACCCAAAGAAGTATAGATTGGATGGTTTCCCTCATTGGTAACCATTAGTATATATCTAGAATAGTCCTAAAAGATGATCATAATAGCCTGCTTAATAGCTATGTATATATGATCACATAAGATGATGCTAAGCAAAATGAAGTTCAAGGTACAGAATTCAGTGGTTTATCGTTGTTATTTTCAACATACAATGTGAAATTAGATCTTTTTCTCTTGTTTTTCTTTCCTATGGTTTTACCCCTGTTGTCACTGTATTTGATTTCGGCACCCTGGGTATTGTATATATGTTTACTGAACTAGGGAAGGGAAGGGGAACATCAAAATGGAGAGACAAAGGGGTAAAGGGTGAACAGATGCAACAACAATACTTGCAAGACAAGATGCTGTAAACCAACTGTACAACTCCGGCGGGGGGGGGAGGGGTAATGGGGTGGAGGGAAGGTGGGAGAAAACGAGAGCGGAGGTAACACGTTTGATAAGAAATGTACTCACTGCCTTGTGTTTGAAACTGTAACCTTGACAATTTTTTTTAAAAGCATAGGAATTTTATTAAGATAACAAATTAACAGATGAACAGTGAGATTATAAATTGAATTTTCATTCTCTACCAAAATGACTTTTAAGATAAGCATATTTAATTGCAGATTTGCCCTAAAGCAAGAAGAAGAAGAGAGAAGAAATATTGATGGGCTTTATGAAAAAATTAAAGAACAGTTAAGAGATAAAGAAGAGCAATATAACAATGTAGTTAAAATGAGACAAACACTTGGTGTCTCTGTTAGGACACTGAGTGAGGAACTGAAAACTGTAAAAAATGATTTGAGTCAGGTAATGAGTATTGGGTAAAACTTCATATTTCTCACTTTATTTCATCAATAGTCGTTTTCCTTTTGATTCAAGATATATCCTGTCATATGTTTCTTACTGGTGAAGATACAATCTGAGAAATGTTTAGTAATTTTATAACTCTGCAAACATCCCTCGTGTGCATTTACAAGCTTAAGACCTCTACCACCTAACAAGCCACATAACATAGTATAGCCATAAAGCCATAACGTGTGAAGTTGCTGGTCACTGAAGCCCTGTTACGTGAGGTATAAATATATTGTTTAGATTTAAAAACAAATCCTCACCTCTACTTAAATATAAACTAGGAGAGTTATTCCTGAAATTCTTTATTGTAAATCTTGGCATCTAATAGATGATCATGATATATTTTATGAATGAGCACTGGACTCTAATCACTAGTAGTAATGTAACTTAGGCATCTTTATGTTAATAAACAAGCTGCACATTTAAAAAGAAATAATGTATGATACAATCTCTGGTTTTATGAAGTTTCTGCTTTTGATCAATTTAAATGCCATTTTGCAGTTAACTTTTGATTAACGTGAGTGAAAAGTTCTCGTATTTTTGAGTTTTAGCTTTCAACTGTTTTCATAATGTTCTTCTCTTAAGTAATGCCTTGGCTACCCTAAATGATGTGATACTAAAACTTAATTAAATGTCTTTTTCTAGGCTTTACAGGAACGAAATGATACCCTGAGAAAGCTTTCTGAAGAACAAAGTGCCAGAATATTACAAGGTGAAATTCTGGAAAATCATCTTTCCAAGCAAAAGGAAATGGAGATATCAAAAGCTAAAATGAGTTCTGAGGTAGTGTTTCTAAATCTGTGTGTATGCACTTCCGTATGCACATATTTCAAAATCCTGCTCAGTGCAGAATATGAGAATATGCCAGAACCATAAGAGAGTATGGTAGAATTGAAAACCCTATGTATGTGTAACACCAGTGTATGTGGAGACTATGCTGTTTCTGTCTCACTGGACAATGTTCTGAAGTCAACTTCCTTCGCCTCTAGCAGCCGAGTAGGGAACATATAGAATGACCTCGTACAATGCAAAGGGGCCTAGCATTTTTATAGGAATTTATAGTTTCATGATCAAATCGTCTTTGGTACTATAATACATGTTCTATTTGGGGCACCGATTTCCCTCATTTGTATGCTAGTAGGCTGGCTGGGTTATTTCTTCCAGTGCTAGGTAAGCATAAAATAACAGCTATCAGAGGTGATATTTTGTTTGCCATTTTCTCCTTTGAGAAAAGTCAGTGTGTGCTCCCAGTTATCCTGTCTTTCACGACAAAGGGCTTTGGAAAATAATGATAGGATGTATGATATAGATAGATAGATGATAGATAAATATAGATAGATAGATGCTTCAGTAAGCGTTCTGTCCCTGAGCTTTACCTTGCCCTGTGTTTTGTTTCATGGTTTCTTTTTTCAGTCTTCAATAGGGAAGACAGGTCCTCTTGAATGCTTTTCAGCTTCTTTATCCCTGATACATGTCCCTTGCCTATGGTCTACATACATTTATTTCTTGTATTTTGATAGAACATGAAGGAAAAATATTCTTTTTTTAAAATATATATGCTTTGAGTTATTTTTCAAATTATTTGATAAATTAGGCAGTTCCTTTTCATTTTAGACAAATTACAAAAGCATAGATATAGAACAAGAATAGTACTGATAACCCAAATAGAGAAATAAGAATAGTACCAAACTTTGGCAATGGTTTGTTTGTTTTTGTTTTTTTGCCAGTCCTGGGGCTTTAATGTATGGCCTGAACACTGTCCCTGGCTTCTTTTTGCTCAAGGCTAGCACTCTACCACTTGAGCCACAGCACCCTCTGCCTTTTTTTCTTTTTTTTATGAAAAATTCTTTAATTTTTATTTAGACAGAATAAGGTCTGAAGACATAGAAAGGTGTACAGTAAAGTCAATGTTCTATCACTGAAAAGGTTAGAAAATATTTTAGGTCAAATTTTAAATGAATGAGGTAAAATTTTAATCCAATCATATTTTCACATTTTTGAAACATTAAAGAAAACTTTCAAAGGAATTTGGGCTACAGAATAACAGCATAACATTTCTGTCTGTATTTTTATTAACAATGTTTTAGCCAAAGGAAATGCTTATTAAATTATTTGTAGAGAAAACTGTGCAGTTTCATATATATATATATATCACTTGTAATTATTTTTATGCAGAAACTAGAGAATAGATATCTTTTCCCCTGAAGTTTTGTGTTTGTTTTATATTACTTTTTATTCATTTGGGTTAAAATGTGAAGTACTACAAATTCTTTTTTTATAGATTCTTATAAAGAAAAAAAACTTAGCTGTCTGATTATATACCAAAAGCATATGTCCAAAATTTGATTCAGATTTCCCCAAAGTAAAACTTCTTTCTTTGCTTGATGTTTAACTTTCACAAAGAGAATTGTGATGCTAATCAATGATATAGAAGTAATATATTACTAAACAGTATTCTAACATCACAAAATGGTTCACGTGGGATAAACCAGTTTTATCTGACAGATGGAAAAAAAGCTGATAGCCAAGATTGGTTTTTATGCCTATGTAATAATTTTTAAGGTACTGTAAGAGAATAGGCATAGGATCATGTAACCACAGTGGAATAGATACTAAAAAATCTATTAATATCACAAACACTGGTTTAACCCCTTATGCCATCGAACTCTTATTTAACGTTTCAATTTTAAGTAATTTTTATTCATCCTAATTTCAGAGTTTTGTAATATTATGTAGACACCTTTTTCACATTTAGAATTTTGCCACTAGATGATTTTAGGTTGATTACAATGCAGCAAAGCAATTAACATCAAATGTTGAAAGAAGTGAGCTTTGAAACTTAGGCTAAAATTCACATGGATAGCTATAGATTATGCTTTTGAAGAACACACTAGCAGTATATATATATATAATAGACACACACACCATCCACGTTGGGCTGAAGCGCTTTCCCACACTGGACCACTGGGGGTAAACTGAGGACTGGTGGGGGAGAAGCTGCTGCGATGGCTTCCCGGGCCCTTGAGTAGACAGGACTCGTGGCTCGATAGGGCCTTGTCTCTCCTGAGGGGTTTGCTCCTCTGCGGTTCCCATCCCACGAGAGACGGTGGCCGGTTCAAGGTCTCCTTCAGGAAAGAGCCAGTGGCGAGGTGTCCTAGATTGGAGACTCCTCCTCTTGCACATTTACAGGCTGTCTGGGGGTGAGCTTCTGGAACTTCCACCGGTTTGACTCAGGGGAGGGGTTTATTCTGGCTATTTTCCCTATATATGTGGTGCTGGGGAATCGAACCCAGGGCTTCCTGCGTGCGAGGCAAGCGCTCTACCCCTAGGCCACATCCCAGGCCTGCAGTGGGTTTGTAAGACCTCTTTGGAGGCAGTGTGGATAAACACAGCGCCTACCTGTTTGGCACACAGGGGAGCGTGGCTCGGCGTATTCAGAGTCATGTAAGTGTGCTTTTAGAACTGCAAGTTCCATGGAAGCCACCCCTGGACTCCACCTCCAGCATCTACTTCCTGGCCTAGAAAACACCAATTTATTCATTATTTCTAAAACTTCTGAATCCTGCAGAATTTGTTTGTTTTTGTTGTTGTTGCCAGTCCTGGGGCTTGAACTCAGGGCCTGAGCACTGTCCCTGGCTTCCTTTTTGCTCAAGGCTAGCACTCTACCACTTGAGCCACAGAGCCATTTCCGGCTTTTTTCTATATATGTGGTGCTGAGGAATCGACTCCAGGGCTTCATGTATAGGAGGCCAGCACTTTACTACTAGGCCATATTCCCAGCCCATAATTTGTATTTTTAGTAATAATTAGTTATTTTTGACTGTCTTCTTTTCCTTAACATGGTGGGGTTTTTTTTAATTTTTCATTTCATTTGTATAATGAATGAATCCTCTCTTTACTGTTTCTGGCATTGCAATGTTGCTCTAGTAGCACTCATAAGTGGATGGGTCATAGGTTAATTGTACTTCTGGGCTGTTATTAATAATGCTACGCTGAACATTCAGTTGTAAGATATGTGGCAAATACAACTTTATTTCCCTTCACCTGGAGTTTTATTCTCTGGTTTACTGAGACACATTTTCCTATCTCTGCCTTTACTCCTGCTATCCTTTCTGCATTTTCAGTTTTTATTTATTTATAGCTGGTTCATAATTTACTTCTTCATTAACTAACTAAGCATTATCTAACTCCTCTGTCTCTCCCTCGCCTCCTCTTCTCAGCAGGTGTCTTGCATAAAAAGGCATAATTTCCTTTCAGATCATTTAGTTCTACCTATGTCAGTTAATCTTATCCAAGTATAATAAATTTACCTAAGGGGTAATTTTATATAACATTCACATCACCCTTTCCTTGAATAAATTGGGAGTGTTTTCATGGCAGCAGTTAGGATGTTCCATCACTCATAAGATATTAAAAGTTTATTTTTTGAGACACTGGCATGCTAAGGCTTTTTTAAATTCGAAAGATATCTTTAAACTTAAAGCTTTTAAAAGGACAGTTCCACTAAATGATAATTTCTTACTATGGAACTAATATATTTTTCTATCCTTCCTTATATAGATAGAACTGGGATGTGTGCCAAATTCTAGCCACTGAAAGCTCTCCATAAAGCTTTCCTAAAGCAGCCCACCGTGACCTCTTGCTGTGAATGGTTTGGGTTTGACGTGGGAGCCTTGACTTCAAGTAGTCTGGTATTTTTCTTTTCAGATTGGAAAGCTTAATCATGCACAGTGAGAGCTGTATCAGTTTCCTACTTCTTAATCCAGGAGGTATCATTTGCTTTATGCACCAAGATGAAGGACCACCATTGAATTCTGATATAAATAAGTTATAAGTTATTAGGATCAGAGAAAATACTGTTGGGCAGAAGTGGAGAAAGTTCCATGAAAGTTAGGGGATATATTCTGGTTTTCTGTGGCCTCTCTTTCCTTATTATTGGGAGAAAGAATGACTCGATGTTAAATTGTAGAGAATAACACTTCCAGTCTTATGCTACCTGTAGAAAAGTTCAAATATTATAAGAGCACAATTATTATTATTATTATTCCACAATAACCCTAAGGCTAGTAGAACCCTGCTCACATTGGACTGTTTAATTTTATCTCCCAATACTTTGGTGAGGGAGTTAATGCAATTATTTCCACTTAACAATGACAAAACTAAAACATAACAAAGTTAACTTGCTCAACCTCACTGCTGGGTCAAGAATTCAGACCTGACATGCAGGCCATTTTGAACAAACTGCCTGTCATACTTTTCTATAACACGTCTATTTGTCACTTAAAGCACTGTGTTATTAACATCTGCAATATAGCTGTGATCATTTATCTTCTTGAGGTTTGCAAATCATCCTTGATGAGATGATGCTAGGAATATAAAATATAAATTCTTACTATATGGGACTGTCACTTTCCCTCCTTTCATCAATGTTGTAAATATGAGTGTCTGAAAAAACATAATTTTAAATGAAAATATGCTGCAGTCCCATAGCCATAATATGTATATACATATACATATATATATACCCATGATCAATATGCATTTATTTAAAGTGTTAGTTTATACTATGTGTTACTTTAAAATTCTCAAGCCATTAAACTTCTAATATGTCAATTAACCTGTGGTAATGTAACACAAAATTCCCATACTTAATAATATAAATGACTCAGGTAATGAGTATTTCAATTAAAATTTTAGCAGAAAAAAATCAGAAGCTGCCTACTTTTTCCAATTATTACTAAAATATTTTTCTTTGTTTTAGTTGCAAGAATTACGGGATCTACACAAAAGTGCTGAACAACATGCAGAGATGATGCAAAAGCGCATGCAAAAGTATAAATACCTTGGACATTTACAAATCAAATAACCAATGTAGCAGGATAATTACAACAGTTAGGATAACAATACATGTATAAAGGCTGGGGACATATACATCTTGAAGTATGAATTTAGGGCTGGGAGTATATTTCAGGTGTACAGTCCATGGATTCAATCCAGCCCTGGAAAAGCAAGAAAGAAAGGAATCAAGAACGACAAATAGCTTGGATTTTATACTGTAAAGTTGTATATCGTCCACAAAGCCTAGGTAGAATTTGATGCATTTATCAAGTCATATACTTAACAAATGTTTATGAATCCCAGTAATTTCCCTTCTATTTCATTTCTCTTTATTTTAAAAATATTTTATTATCTTTAAGTCGTTGTACAGAGTTGTCATTCGACAAAGCACTTTATGAATTCCATGTGTCTTGATCAATGTCAGCCTTCTCAACATTCTCACTCATCCCTCCCCACCCACTTTTCCACTCACTTTAATTTTGTAGCATATACATTGAAGTTTTGACTGCACTTACATGCGTTGTTTTAGAAATTATTTGACATTTTAAAGGTTTCTATGAGAATAATCATATCAAAATATACATTTTTAGGCTTGAACTTAAAATTCTCACATTAAAACATACAGCAAAAGAAAGAGCAGAGCAAATTGAACAGCTGAAGAAAGTTTGTGCAAACGAAAATTTGGTAAGTCTTTCCATATTAATTGCTCCTATACTGAAAGGGAAGTTTTCTTACTCCAGTATTAGCATATAGAAATCTTTTACGCTGTAAAATTTCACTGATAAAATAGTTATTGTGCTCATGCTGATACTAGTTGCTGGTCGGGTGGCAGCTCCTCTCTATGGAACAGTTTACTGAATTCATAAAGTTAATGACTCAACAATAAACAAACCAACCAACCAGGCACCGGTGGTTATGCCTATAATCCTACCTAGGCGGGAGGCTGAGATCTGAGGGTCACTGGTTGAACAAAAGCAGGGTAGGAAAGTCCATGAGACTCAGACCTCCTATGAACTCCCAAGAAAGCCGCACGTGGGGCTGTGGCTCAAGTGACTGACCGCATCCAGGCTCTGAGTTCAGGCACACACACAATAACTAACCAGTTCTGACAGTCTAAAGCCCAGGCTTATATACAATACTTTAACCCATTGTTCTATAGAAGGCGCTGTGGGGTTATTTTTTTAATCTTTTGACTATTTTGAATAATGCCAAATAATGGTCTGCGTGTTGATTTATAATGTTGGGCTCCTGCGAATGGTAATACTTTAAAACTTATAATAAATTCAATGATTTTCCTTAGAATTCTGATTTTTTTCTTGTAGTTCAAGTGAATTTTAAGAGTAAATTATCTGTGATTTTCTTAACAAGAATAGCAAGTAAGCTATTCATTACGAAGGAATCTTTTGTCAAATAAATGATTTTCTCTTAGAATAAAATAAAATTGACCGTATTATTCTGTAGAAATTTAATGAGATCAAATGATTTGTGACAAACATGATGACCTTCAAGACTAATCATAATTTTTGTAACTCCTGACAATTTTACTTTGAATAATTATTCAGACCACAGTGTGGTCTATTATACATTAAACTTTATTGTAATAGAATTTGTGTCAAAGTGTGCGATGGTCTTATTAGACAATTCTCAATCTAAAAGTTGTTTTTTGTTTGTTTGTTTATCATAGGGCTTAGAGTCAGGCCCTGAGTACTGTCCCTGAACTTTTCCCTCAAGGCTAATGCTCTACCACTTTGAGCCACAGCACCATTTCTGGTTTTCTGGTGGTTAATTGGAGATAAGCGTCTCACAGACTTTCCTTCCCAGGCTGGCTTTGAACTGCGATCCTCAGATCTCAGCCTTCTGAGTAGCTAGGATAACAGGTTGTGAGCTCCCAGTGCCCAACTTGAAAACACTTTATTACCAAAGTATACTTTTTTATTCACACAGAATAGTGGTCTTGTAGAAAAAATGGAAGTTGAGTCTTCAAAATATGGACATTTACATCAAGAAAATGAACTTCTCCGGCATGAGTTGCTGTCTATGACCAATGTCCAAAAGAAATGTGGCACACTTGAGAAGGATAAAAAGAAGTTAGAAGAAGAAATTGTAAAGCTCAAGAGTCACATGGCAAAGAATATGTTAGAGCTTAGTCAAATGGAACAATACAAGCAGATGATTGAAGACGGAACGAAACAGGAGTTAGAGGAGAAACTGACAGAAGTCAATCTGTTTTTGCAGGTTAATTTATAATATACTTAACATTTTTAGTCAATTTATGCTTTAGGTATGAGTGTTATAGGTACTTCATCTAGTCCCCTCATTTGTTTTGCAGATGTCTAAAAAGAATATCTTTCCACATAAATATTTCCGTTTCTACAATTATAATTATATTGGTCTTGCATAATAATTTTTCCATTGAGCATTATTTTAGCACTAGTTGGCGTAAAATGAGCTACTTGGAGGAATATAAAAATGGTGATGTTGAAGCAATACAACATTTTGAATATTGCTCTTAAATGACATTGCTTAATTTTCAAAATTTAAATTGATTTTATACTTTATCAGATGACATGGGTAGTAACATCAGAAGGATTTAGATCTAGGGGTGTAGCTCACTGGTAGAATATATTCTTAAGACATATGAGTACTTCAGTTTGTTTTGAAACATATCTAAAGAAAAGAATAGTTTAAATATTTTGTAATTCAGGTTTAATGCAGTTTATAATAATAAGTACTTTAACTGTTGCATCTATTTTCAAATATTTGAAATCACTCAAACATTCATTTGAAAATAAAAAGAGAAATACAAGCCGGGTGCCAGTGGCTCACGCCTGTAATCCTAGCTACTCAAGAGGCTGAGATCTGAGGATCCCGGTTCAAAGCCAGCCCAGGCAAGAAAGTCCAGGAGACCATGAAACTCTTATCTCCAATTATCCACCAGAAAACCAGAAGTGGTTCAAGTAGGGCACTATCCTTCAGCTGAAGAGCTCAGGGACAGCACCCAGGCCCAGAGTTCAAGCCCCAAGATGAGAGAGAGAGAGAGAGAGAGAGAGAGAGAGAGAGAGAGAGAGAGAGAGAGAGAGAGAGAGAGAGAGAGAGAGAGAGAGATGCACAGTTGTTTGGGTTATAATTGTTTAAAATACATCTTTTTTGCTTTGTTGCAGAAACAAGCAGCATGTCAGGAGAAGATAGAACAGTTAAATGCCTCATCGAAAAAACACACAGAAGACAGAATTAATGAACTGGAAACTGAACTCTCTGAAATGAGATGTCAAGTAGATTCTAGTAAAATAGAACGAGAACACTATAAGCAACTCTATCTAAAAGAAATCAAAATTAGAAAATCATTGTCAAATAAACTAAGCAAGTAAGTCAGAGTCAAATCATTCCACATAAACTAATTAATTTGTCTCTAACATATTTTCAATGAAACAGTTTCAGGAGATTAATGGTACCTAATAGCTAACTAGAAAATATAGTTTTGTAACACAGTGTTAATAAATGAACATGCCTTTAATGTTTCATCTGACATAGTTTGCATTCCCCCCCCCTTTTTTTCTTTCTGCATAGTTTTATTTCCCCACTCAGTGTTTTAAGATGCATTTAAGATGGTCTATTAACATGTCGCCTAAAGTATTTTGAAGCTCTTATTTCTTAAGACTACTATATTGTTATCAAATTTCTGGTCAGAATTCTCTAAAACAAAATTTGTAACAAGTTCAACTATCTTTTAGAAGAATGCAATTTAAATCCAAAAGTCAAATACTATTATTCTTCCTTTGGGCAATCTGTCAATTGGTAAATTAGCTTTCTTTCAGTATAGTCTTTGCTCTTACCACTAGAGGGCACCTGAGAACCAGTGGTTTTATTATACAATACATAAAAGATAGCTTGTGATGTAGGAAATGATTAACACAGGTATGAGAGTACAATTTGCATAAAGTAAGAAATAATTTCTCAGTGTGAGGAGATATAGAAGACAAAAATGGTTTCCATGTCTGATACTCTGGTAACTATGGTAATTGCCTAAGGAGATGCCTTTGTTGGTTTTAAACAATTCTACAATCTCATAGTCACTAGCTGTTGCTACTCTGAATTATTTGCTTAATGGTGCCCACATAATTTATTGGTTGGTACAGATGTTATGTTTTTTTAATTTTGCCCTTAACAGGCTTACTAAAATATTTCTTGCTTATTTCAGTCTTGTGTTTAAAGTGTATCTAAATAAAGGGGCACAATGTGAGGTTTCAATATATTTATCCATAGAAAATGATTATTACAGTTAAGCAAGTTAACATATCTATTATCTCACAGGTAGCCTATAAATGTAAGTATTTCTAATTGTACCTAACATATTAGAAGAGATACATTCTGACAAATTTTAATTGTTAAGACACTGCTTAATGGGAGGTTTAATTTACTGTTAACAGCAATTTCTTAAAATATATAAGTCATTTAAGACTCCTATAGGAACAATGACATACCAGTTATTTTCCTTTTTCAATGTTTTCACAGAACTAATGAGAAGCTAGTAGAGGCCAAGACCAAACTCCTCCTAGAGAAACAGCACTACAGATTTTCCCAACCTAGCGCTGAACACACAGGACTTGTTCTAGAGTCCACTGTTGTTGGAAGTGCTAATAATGCATTTTTAATGCCAAGAACTTTTCCCAGACATTTCCCAGAAAACTTAACAGTTCCAGACCTCAATTCCACAGCCTCCAGTGGAGATGGTGCAGCACCACAAGACCTGGTTTAGTTTCTGTTTCTCTAGGGTTTCAGATTTCTGATATCATTCTTGGTGAATTACTGAATCATCTAGTTGACTTATACATGTTAAAGAAAGGTCATAATAATAGGTTTTAATAAAATACAATTATTAAAACTTCATACAGCTTTCATTTCAAGAAATACTCATTTTTTAATTTGATTCAGCAACTGTAACCTAAATAATACACATTACTTCTTTAAAAGCTCTGAGCATAAGTACTTTTAACTGAAGAATCAGCTTAAGACACTCTGGTTTAACTTCTGAATGAATTTGGTTTGATTTGAATGCCACAGAACTTTGACATTTTCATGCACAATCCTATTTTCCACCCTGATCATAAACAAATGATTAATATCCAAGCATGCAACCTGAAATGGATGTTTGAAAATTAAAAGAATCTGAAATTGATATGTTTTATAAATTAAACTTGTAACAATAAAAGTATTTCTGTTTTAAATATTAAAAGTTTGTGACTTTCCGGGGCTGGGGATATGGCCTAGTGGCAAGTGCTTGCCTCGTATACATGAGGCCCTGGGTTCAATCCCCCAGCACCACATATATAGAAAATGGCCAGAAGTGGCGCTGTGGCTCAAGTGGCAGAGTGCTAGCCTTGAGCAAAAAAAAAGAAGCCAGGGACAGTGCTCAGGCCCTAAGTCCAAGGCCCAGGACTGGCAAAAAAAAAAAAAAGTTTGTGACTTTCTAAAGTAAAAATACAGAGTTCATTGCTAATTTACTTATATAATCTTTATTTCAAGTTTCATAAAACATAGTTTATTGCTACCCTAATCACTATGTGATAAATTAGTTAAATAATATACTTGTACTAATTCTTTTTGTAATTTATGTGCATTAATTCTTAGCACTCCTCCAACTTTACATAGTGACAGCCAACAGTTTTTAAAATAGTTAAATTAAGAAATCTTGCATTTAAAAAATGAACTTCACTTACAGCCATCTCTTGCTTGCCTTTGAGCGATGTATAACCAAACATGATAGATATATCATGCACACTTAAATAACAAACACTAAAAACCAGAATCAATTCTAATCTTCCTATCCAAAATGTTGTGTAAAATTATACGCCATCCTTATATTTCCTGAAGATTAATAAGAAGCTTCAAACACAACCGTGTGATTTTAATCATACAGCAAGAATTCATGTGTGGAGATTTTTAAATGGTCCTAATGATGACAAACCATACCGACTTTCGAATTAGTAAGAAAACTTGTTCAAAGATGTTTTACAAACTTTTGTATTTTTTCCAAGTCAAAAGCTAGCAAATAGTTGACAAATATTTTAAAGCTGGTACAAAATATTTTAACAAATATGTTAGTTTGCACTGTGCATCATTGTTAAGAAAATATCTACTTCAACCTGTATATATTTCCTTATTGCTGTATAAATTTTTAAAAATTCTTTAAGAAATTTTAAAAATGGATTTAGATTCAACATATGACTTTATATATATATATATATATATATATATATATATATGATGCACCATTTATTGCTTTCATGGAGTTGTTATGAACTTTTCTTTTTCTTTAGTGCTACTTAGGGTTAAATTCAAGTCCTTGCCAAAGCTTGGCAAGAACTTTTTCACCTGAGCCAGGCCCCTGTTCTTTTGCTTTTAGTTTCTTTTTTTTTCTTCAGATATTTACATGTGCTGACTGTCACATTTGGCTCTATGTTGTGGTCTTCCTGTGTACATTTCCCAAGTAGCTGGGATTACAAGCATGCAAGCATCACCATGTCTAGCTCCATGATCTTAATACAGACAAAAGTACGTGGCTCTCTATTAAATGAGGCTTCAAACTTATCCTCTGTCTTGTCGTTAGGTCCCAATAAAGTTATTGTTAGAAGCTGTTTTAGATGGAGCTGCAATCAAACAGCTTTAAAAAGGCCTCAAACTAAATGATTGTTTAACACACAATCCTAAGACCCTACCTAGCTGAGCTTTACATGGTTTTGTTAGCTCAGTTTTGTATTTTTCTGAAAAGTGAGGGAATCCTGGTTTGTTTCAGAGTCACTATAAAGGACCACTCTATACAAGAAGAGAAAGAACACCCTCCTTTGCTAAACCTGATGCAAATATAAAATGTTTTCTTTAGTTCCTACTAGTAAAATTCAGATAATATATCATTTTACAAGGAAATGACAAACAAGTATGTAAATCCGCACACATTGCAAAAGTAGATGTTGGAGAAAAATTTTTCCCTAAACTTGTATGATCCCCCCTCCCACAAGAATTCTCACATTGCCTATTGTATATAATTCAAAATTTTTTAAATGAAGTGTCTTCTATATTTGCTAGGAATGTATTGCTCCTGGTAAAATAAATGCTAAAACAAGAGATAGTGACATATACTGTACAATAATGAGAGAAAATAACAGGTCTGGGGATGAATCATTGGTTGGAAGTTTCAATTAAATAATTTTAAGTGCTCCAAGGAAACAGTAAAGCTTCCTTTGTCTTGCAAACTATTTTCAACAATCAAGAATCTTCTTGGTGTCCACGCGTGCAGCATTTCCAGACTCTACTTCCTTTTATATGGAGATGTGTAGCATCTGTCCGGCTGATATTTCGTATTCAGATTGAATGAAGATGTGCTACGGAAGGAGAAATTGATAGGCTAGATGCTACCCATCCACAAGGATCACTTTTGACTACAATGTGTCACCTCTCTTAGAGGAGCATGCGCACGTGAGCCAGAGCACATTTTGTTTTATTAGCATTGCTTGGAAAAGATGATCTTCCATTGTAGACATTGAATCCCCCATTGCCTTGCTGGCAGGGGCTCGGTGGCAAGACTTGGGTAGCTCACCTACAGGCCAGAGCATTGCCTTGAGAAGCCAAGGGCGAAGAGGGAGGCCTGGGAGCAGAAGAGACAGGCCAGGAGGGCGTCGGCTGAGGGAATGGGTGCCAAGCGTGCTTGAGCTCCTGACCCTTCACCTGCCAACAGCCATCTTCCATTCAAGGGAACAAGGTCTGCGGGACAGCTGCCACTTGACAGGCAGGCATGTCCACGTGCACCTGTGCCTCTTGACTGGCGTGGGGAACACCCTTCTTCACACATTGCGGAGATGGGATGAACTCACTTATAAAGCAGCCAGCGGTAAAATACTTCAGATACAGCCGGGAAAACTCATTCTGAAGACACTTCTGATGAGGCAAGGTATCTCAAAAGTGTAACCAACTCTTATAAGTCAACAAAAAATGAAAAACTGGTAAGTAAAAGGGCAAGAGGAGTTGAAAAGACCATGAAAGGATTATCAGAGGGCCATAAGCACAGAAGAAGATAGTCCACACTACTAGCAGTGGAAGAAATACCGCTGATTAGAGCTGCGAAAATTAAACAACAGTTTATATTAGGGAAGAAAACGTGGCATTCGAATTCTCATGCGCTATTTAGGTAAATGGAAAGCACTCTGTAATACTTTATCCACCTGGTTCTTCTTGTGTTGTATGCGCACACAGGCCATTGCCCTTGCCTGGCACACACTCTACCCCTTGGACCAGGTCACCATTTTTCTCTCATTGTTTATTGACTAGCCAGCACCCTTTTCCCAGCACTGCACTGAAATCCTGCTCATGCTTTTCACATAGCTGGCATAGCAGCCCAGCGCCACACACCAGTTTTTTCTTCTGGGTGAAATGAGGTCTTGTGAAATCGTCTGTCGTGGCTGATTCACTTTCAACTAAATGGCTGGATTAAAGATATAAGCCCTGGTGCCCACCAATTTGGCAATCTTTGGGAGGATAGGTTAAACTGGAAGGAAGAGTCTTGTGTGGTGACAGATTGGTTAATTTATCTCGTTAAATATGTTTTAATGAACTTGACAAAACTAATCAAATGGCACACTTTGTATTTGTGTGGTATTTCATACATCACTAATAACTCAGCTACACTACCTAAAAACAATACACGGTTGCAAAATAACAACTCTAAGAAGTAGCTGGCTCGGAGAGGTTCGTTCAGGACCAAGATAGAGGAATAAGATACTTAGCCCTAGAGCAAGGAGAAGAGATAGCCATACGCTAGAATGAGTAAATCTGAATTTTTAATGCATAAATATACTTGCAAAGTAGATAACAGTTCCAGGAGGAAGGTAACACAGTTGCCACAGTAGTTCAGGTAGAAACGATGGCAAGCTCACTTGTGCTTCTAAGTAGCGGAGCCTGGCACCAAGGACTCCGATGGAATCCCGAGTGGAGGGCTGCGCCGCCAACGTTGCATTTGAGAAGCTGGCCCCTCAGGAATTCCTAGAATTATTTACTCAGCAGCCATGTGCTAAGGCGCTGTGACACGCACTGGAACGACAGAATGAAGATGACAGTCAGTTCCTCATCAATTATACCCTATAACCCCCTATAACATGTTTAAAGGCAACGGACACACAGACACACACACTTTGCTAGGTCTCACCCAGGCAAGTGTGAACACACAAAAAGGGGCCTTCGCACCAGCGCAGTGCTGGTGTTTAAGCTTCTGTGGTGGAGGTGATGTGTATGTTAACTGAGGAATAAGGAGAAAGTACCCCACAGAACAGAGAAACAGTGCGGACCCACATCTAACGTGAGGAAGAACACCTGTCAACGACAAGTAATCCAAGTCGGCTAAGTTAGAGCACATGGACGGAGATGTGAGATAAAGCTAAATAACTTGAAAATAATCACCTTGATGTGAGACACTTAGTCCATGTTCAGGATTTTTTAAATTTTTCTGAGGGAATAGGATATACTAGTGATACAGTAAATGACCAATTTAAAATGATATTTGTCAAGGGAGCATTTTGAACTGTACCTGCTTAACTACATAGTGCTAGATGACCTGGGGTTTTTGTCATCATCTTAGCAGAGACAATGATAACTTGCATTCTATGAATCGCCTCAGAGCGTAAGGGGACAGTCGCACAGAATGACAAGCGAGTAAACACTGTACCAGTAAGAAAAGGGGCAGAATCTGAGAACTGATACTATAGAATATGTTCAAGTGAAAATTACATTTAGAAATGTCTACATTCTTCATCGTTATTTCTTTTATATATATATATATCAAAATATTTCAAATAGAATCAACCATCTGCTATTTATACTTTATTTCATAAGTCAATCTACTATTGACACATAAAAGTTGACAATATACCTTCTACTGTTCACTCAGATTTGCCAACTTCCTCTGGCTCTAAAAGAAATCAAATATATTTAATAGTTTTAAGTTTAAAAAGATACAAGATACATTATCATTTAGATGATAGATCGCTTAGAAAATGTGGCCTCAAGAAACACTTGAGAAATGATTAAATCTAAATTGAATATTACTTCAAAAAGTATTTTAATTTTTATGAAGAAAAATGTTATTTTAATATAATAGACATACAATGTTTATCAATTAAACATTATTTCAGTGAGGTGTTGTATCTTATTAACAAAGTTTAATAATTTAACAGATATATTAAATCCATTACATTGTGATTTCTAGCATAACTCTGATGCTTATAAAATTCTCATCAGTTTTAATAGATTTTTCCTAAAATGACTTTCCATTCTCTACCTTCAGAAAGTTAAAAATTTGAGCACAATTCGATGGTATATGATTGTAATTATAACTATTTGGCACACAGAGGACAGAAGATTATGATCCAAAGCTAACATACAAGTATAAAACCCTATCAAAACCAAATTGAAGGGCTGGGAATATGGCCTAGTGGCAAGAGTGCTTGCCTCATATACATGAAGACCTGGGTTTAATTCCCCAGCACCACATATATAGACAATAGCCAGAAGTGGCGCTGTGGCTCAAGTGGTAGAGTGCTAGGCTTGAGCAAAAAGAAGCCAGGGACAGTGCTGAGTCCAAAGGCCTAGGACCTGGGGGGGGGGGGGGGGAAGGGCTGAGAGATTTGAATAGGGCATTTATTTGCCTAGCAAATGTTAAGCCCCGAGTCTCATCTTTAGTGTGGCAGAACAATAAAAAATTGAAGACATTGTTATACTTTTACAACAGAAGCTTACATACATAAATGAGGCAATTGCTCTTGTCATTATAGTATATGAAATCACTACTGACAAAAGATTTTAAATATTATGCTATCTAGAGTCTACCTGTAAAAACTTTTGCTAAGATGGACACAAAGATTGGCTATGGTTATGCATTTATCCTTTTTTTACAATTTGCAAATTTAATTTCCTTGACTTTTGGCTTTTACGAATAGGAACAAGGGGGAAATGTACAACTATTGTAAGTTGGATATCTTCTGAGGAAAAAAAAGGACCAATTTTTTAATAATTTACTAAGTATATTTTTGCTCAAATGAGAAATGTATGAAAATATTTCAAATTATTGCTCCTTTGTCCATATTTCCTTAACTGAAATGTGATTCATTAAATCATTTTTCTTTTTTGTTGCACATACTGATGCTTAAGCTCTTGCTTGGCTTTTTCACTCAAGCTGGTGCTTTCTCACTGGACCAGGTCTCCAGTCTTGGTTTTCTACTGGTTAATTAAAGATAAGAGCGCCCTGTGCTTTTTTTCTAAGTAGGGTTGCTATCACTCAAATATTTTACACATGCTACGCACAGTCTCACATAGTTTACCGAATATTTCAAACACTTTTAGTGATAATGACCATATCACGTCAAATGTCTCAGACAGTTTAAGTGAAAAATAAAATTTAGTTCACTGACTTATTTCACATTAATTTGAGAAAAATTTCCCTGAAAACAGCATTACATACAAGTCTTTTAATGATAATTCAATACCATATCAAAGAAAATTTTCTTGAAAGATACTTATAATACCATTAATAAAAAAACTATAAAAGTTACATTACATTTTTATGAAATTAGAAGTTAGAAATGTAATGTTATTCACTTTTATAAAAACTTGATTTAAGTTTTACACATGAATCACGTGACTGTCACATCATGCATAAGCCCACCAATCAACACAATATTTCCAAATTAAAAATAGGATATCAGAAATTTAAAATACCAAAGGAAAAAAATAATATAACTAACC
The DNA here is from genome assembly GCF_023159225.1 of Perognathus longimembris pacificus. Classification (NCBI taxonomy): domain Eukaryota; kingdom Metazoa; phylum Chordata; class Mammalia; order Rodentia; family Heteromyidae; genus Perognathus; species Perognathus longimembris. The sequence continues at coordinate 18,611,432 of NC_063178.1, forward strand.
TTGTACAGGTACTTCCTTACATCCTCACAAGCAAGCCTCATGCTAGAGAAATGTAAGTCTTCGCTTGGAATAAAACTGGAGTTGAGGTCTGAATTATCACCATTTGAAGTACAAGGACCTTCTAGGACAGACCTTGTACTGTCAATTCTGTGCAAAGATTGCTTCTGCTCTTCCTTCTGCAAGCCTTTGCTCTTGCCAGCCTCTAGTTCTTCGTCAGCACTGTGAAGATTGCAAAGGAGTAGCTCATGGTTATCTGGATGCCTTCTAAATAACATTTTCGTAAATACAAGTCCAAACAGAATTGAACATTAAATAATGTCTTAAACCTGGAAATAGGCCAAATGATACCTACTCTGGGAGGTATTGGTTTAAATTATTGGTTTAAAATTGTTGTGAATAATTGTATCCCTTTCCAGAAGAATTTAATTTCTTTTTTTTAATTGATTGCAAAGGTGATGAAGGGGGGGGGGGGTGTTACAGTAAGGTAATGGCTACATTTCCTTTTAAACACTGTTACCCCTTGTACATCACCTTGACAATAACATTTAATTTACTTTTAAAAAATAGGATGGTACTTCCTGGGGCAGCACAAGCCTGAGATCACATATTTTAGTCTTCCTGTGGCTGGAGTCACAGGTGCACATTACTCCATCAAATTAAACAGTCTAAACAAGTTTAAACAGCAAGTTTAACAGTTAAAACAATAGGACATCAATGAGACTGGAGTTATGGATATACAGATTGTGAAGATCTAATATTTGATTCATATATAATTGTTCCCTTTGGTTTTTTTTTGTTTTTTTTTTTGGCCAGTCCTGGGCCTTGGACTCAGGGCCTGAGCACTGTCCCTGGCTTCTTCCTGCTCAAGGCTAGCACTCTGCCACTTGAGCCACAGCGCCGCTTCTGGCCGTTTTCTGTATATGTGGTGCTGGGGAATCGAACCTAGGGCCTCGTGTATCCGAGGCAGGCACTCTTGCCACTAGGCTATATCCCCAGACCTAATTGTTCCCTTTGTTGAGACAGGGTGTCATGAACTTTTCTTCCTGGGCTGGTCTCACACTAGGATTCTCCCCATTTCAGCCTACCATGTAGATTGTGGTTACAGGTACATCCATTGCACCTGATTATGAATAGATGAGGAATCTTGTCAACTTTGCTGCCAAGGTTGGCTTCAGGCCTACCAGTCCTCAGTCAATTAATAAAATATGTATTTGAGACTTACTCATTTAGCTCACACAAGAGTGATTTTATATGTTTCACATCTTCCATTCGAATTTTTTTACATTTATCCTCCTCTGTTTCTTCAGACTCATTTTCAGCTTCCATTTTATAGATTGCAATTTTCATAGCTTTAAGTCTGAGTTCTATCTGACTTAATATTGAATCATTATTGCTGTCCCTTAGGTGCTTTACATTTTCTTGATCTGCTATGCTTTCCTAAAGCAAGTGAAAAGGACATATTTTAAACAAAATTCAGCACTTTGTACAATTACCAATGCTAAAATGTAAGAAAATTGGTAACATTGATTCATGGAACAATGTTGAATATGGGAGATAAAATCCTACAGGTTAAAATGTTCATCTGCATAAAAATATTGTATTTATTTTGGCTTTTCTGTGGGGCTTGAGTTTCAACTCTGTGTCTCATAGATGTCATTCAGTCTGGATCAACTTGGTCTACTACTGATCTCATTGGTAAATCCCCAGAATAAGAGCATTCATTTAAATTTTGTAAAATTTGAGCTATGAAACTTATGAACTACCATATACTTACGACCTACCATGTGCTCTTGTGTAAGATTTTTGAAGATTAGGACTTTCTCTTCTAAATCCTCATAATTTTTCTCTAGGTGTTCCCATTTCTCTGGGATATCTTTTATTGACAACATATCTGGCTCAAGACATTGAATATGCTCTTTCAGAGAAATATATTTGCTAGATGTAGTTTCCAATTTTTGTTTAGCATTGCTAATCTGCATGAATATAATAATATAGTTTAGTAATAAAAGATACAAATTGAAAATTACCTAAAATAAAACCATGTATAAACTGTGATATATATATATACTTGCAATAAATAATTTACAGTGGATGCTTCAAATATAATGCATTGAACAGTTCTGAAACTCATTAAAATTTAAGCCAATAGTAATTTATAATTTTATAGTATTTACAGTTGAGGGGCTGGGAATATGGCCTAGTGGCAAGAGTGCTTGCCTCCTACACATGAAGCTCCCCAGCACCACATATACGGAAAACGGCCACAAGGGGCGCTGTGGCTCAGGTGGCAGAGTGCTAGCCTTGAGCGGGAAGAAGCCAGGGACAGTGCTCAGGCCCTGAGTCCAAGGCCCAGGACTGGCCAAATAAATAAATAAATAAATAAATAAATAATAATAGTATTTGCAGTTGACATTCTTGTCACAAAGCATCTGCACTTGCCCACATGTTTGCTACCTCTTAGTAGAACATCTTTTTACCTCTTTCTCCAATATTCAAGCCTCACAAGTTTTAAGGTTTCAGGGACATAGCTTCCAGTTATTTGTGCCTGCATCAATAAATGCCTACTGGAAAAAGTCTTTGAAATGGAGGGCTTTAATTAGTCTAATAAGTAATTATTCCAAAGTCATGATTATGACTTGAGAATTCTTAATTTACCTTAGATTCTTGAATGTAGGATCAGAATTAGTTTTGAAGGAGAAGCAGTGATTCTCACTGTAAATGTCTAGTGACTATTTGTTTCTTAAAGGATTTAATTCAAGAATGTTGCCTTGCCCCCTGTATTCCTACCTATTCATAGGCTGCAGGTAAAAACGACCATGAACAGGAGAATCTGGGAGACTCATCTCCAATTTGCACAATACTGGAGGTAGAGGTGTAGGGCAATGTACCACCCTTGAGCACATATCCGAAAGAGTGTAACTTGATATATGAGAAAGGTACGTGCACACTCATGCTCCTGAAAGTGCCGCTCAAAAGCCCAAGGGTAGAATGAGCTGAGGTGCCCAACAACAGATGAATGGAAGGCAAAATATGATACATATATACTATGTAATAGGACACACCCATAAAAATATGAAATTGTGTCACTGTAGGAATATGAACGGAATTTTGAGACTTCATGTGGACCAAGATAAGCCTGACTTAAAATTCCAGTTAAAAGATGTTTATTCATATGTGGAGTTAGACCTAAAAACATATGTACCATATATTTATATACACATTTACACTCATTCTGATATCCACAATCACATTTATATTTGCATTATGTATATAGAACACATAGAATATCGCTTTAACTATAGGAACAATGGGAGAATTGGAGAAGGAGAGGGAATAAGCAAGAGAAAAGACCTTCAGAAATCACAGCAACCATTCATGAAGCAGCATCACAATCCTCCATGAATGCTGTCGATCAATAGAGGATTTGGACAGCAGGGGAAGAGAGCAATGTTGTGAGAAATACTATAGTGAAACCACTAGATAGAATTCTTACACAACAAAATAACAAAACACAGGAAGGCACAACAGGCCCAGGTGAGATTGTGACACCGTTAGAGGGGACAGCATACAAAGAGGGTGAATGAGGATAAACATGACCAATAAACTGTATTCACATATATGAATAGAACAATGTTGACATTTTTAAGAAAGTGAAGTGAAATTGGGGAACATGTGTTTGACAACAATACATTGTCTATCTGAGTGGAAATGTCACAATTCACTCCCCCATCTCCACCTAATATATGTTGATAAGTAAAATACATAAAAATTTTAAAAATTGGATCTTTAAAAAAGAGAGAACTTTTTGCAAACCCAACTAAAAGAAGGAAAAATATCCAAATAAAAATAGGCATACAAATGGAAATAAACAACAAATTCATAAGATAATGAGGGAACACTTTGGAAAACTATTTTCACATAACTAGAAAATGTGGGAGGGAATGGATACATTTCTAGAAATATTGACCTACCAAAATTTAACCAAAGGATAGAAACCATATAATTAAATCTATAGCAAGCAATGATATTGTAGATGCCTAACAAAAGAAAGGTTCACTGCCTAATGGATTCACTGTTGAATTATATTAGACTTTTGCAGAAGACCTAATACCAAAAGTCCTCAAGTTTTCATGAGACAAAAAGGGAAAGTACATTATGAAACTCATTCTATGAAGTCAGATTTCCACACATTCCAGAGTCAAACAATGGCACACAAAGAATTGTAGACAAATCTCTTGGATATGCTAATTCTCAAAATTCACAACCTAAATACAACACCATCTCAAACATGACATGATCAAGGTGCTGACATTCCAGGTATGCAGAGTTCCATCAGCACACAAAATGAATCAGAAACAAGAATCACATGCTCATATCAATTTCTCCAGAGAAATCCTTTGGTAAAATTCAACAAACCTTCATGAAGCAAGCTCTCAAGAGTCTAGGAATAGAATGACACCAGGGGCTAAATAATAGGGGAAATTGAAGTGATGTAAATAATCTATTGCTATACTAACTTTACACAAGTATTGCTAAGTTCAGTGTTAGTGTCATTGTTCAATGGGAAACTTTTCTGAAACTGGCTCTTTGCGCTATAGTGTGTAGTTGCAATTGCCCACACCTGTGTTTTGATTTCTGCTCTGTATTGCCTACACCTGTAACACACACACCCCCAAACACACACACACACACACACACACACACACACACACACACACACACACACACCCTGCCCCAGAGCTACATCCTGTTTTGTCACCAGATGGGTAGATGGTTTCCATTATGGTCAAGATGCCCTGAACTGTTGACAAAACCGGTTTCTGGACATTCCTTGAAAGTAATGAAACCGGTTTCTGGATATTTCTTGAAAGTAATGAACTGGTTCCTGGACACCTCTGGAAATTAACGAGCCACTACAATTAGGCAAAAGGGAAAGTTGCTGTGGCTTTGGGTTTGAAAGCAGCCTTCTGGGATGGCTCAGGGCTGCATCTTGAGATCCCAACCTGGGGTGCGGTCCTGATGCACCAGTACTGTCTCGCTCAATAAAATTCTTTCCATTCCCGACTGTCATCTGAGCGGTGGTTGATTTCCCGACCCCATAAAAAGATGGACAGAGGAAGAAAGAAAGAACTTCACACAGTGCGTTGAGAATAACAACCTCAGTGATCAACCGCTTGTTTCCACATTTTGGAGACCATTTCACTTGGAGTGATCTCATGCGATCAGATGTACATAGCTGTTGAGCCACTGTGATCCTCTGCTAGTGTGAGGACCATGGAGGAGAAGGGCAAAGGGATAGGCTGGACTCCATCCTCAACAGGGAGCACTGTTTATTGAGGAACAGCGAAGGGCACAGACCTTCCCAGGGTTTGGAGGTTGTGCTGCTGACTGGATTTGGGGGTGTGGGCTTATATAGGGCTTAACAAGGAAATAGAAAACAGAACATGGGTTAGGGTCCCAGGGTGACGTCCATGACCACCTGGGGTGAGGGGCTTTTGTCCCTTGGGGACCCACGGTGGTATCCTTGGTGCAGCCCAGGTTGGATCTGCCTGCTGACAGGCCTGTGGTCAAAGCTCGTTGTCTTGCTTGGACTTGGGGGATAAGGCAGGAATCAATCCTTCACTGGGACTATCCTAGATATATACTAATGATTACCAATAGGGGAGACCATAGAAGTTTGTTTCTTTGGGTCTGTCTCACTTCAGTTAGTATGATTTTTTTTTTCTAAGTCTTTCCATTTTCTTAAGAATGGGGCAATGTCATACTTTCTGATAGAGGCTTAGAATTCCATTGTGTACATGTACCACAATTTATTTATTTACTTACTTATAGTCTGTGGAATCTGAAGAGCGTAGAGAATAAAATTGTGACCATTATGCCCCTAACAGCTATTTTGCTTCTGTACCTTTGCTTGCTAACCCATGGGGAAGTGGAGAAATAGCAGCAGTCTTCCTATAGCTACTCTGTAACCACACTCCCCCCCCCCCCCCACACACACCCCTCTGTGAACTCTGTACTACCCGAATCTGAGCACTGGAGATAACGGCCATCTGGCCCGGGACGTGATTACGCCCGGAGCCCACTCAAGGTTGGACATAACTGTCAGTTCTCAGACCCCGGCCCGGACCTGGGCACAAGAGACAAGAACCATCTGGCTCCAGGGATGTGGCTACGTGACCTCTCCTGGAGGCCCACCCGAATCTGTACCCCAAGGTTAAGGCCATGGCGGGAAAACCCAGGCCAAATGTCAACCAATCATGTACTTGTAACCAGGGGTCTTCCTCAACTTCCCTGTACCCGTCTATAAAAGCTGTGTTGGAATTGTGCTGGGGACTCTCAGCCTCACTGTCAATGAGTGCAGGGGGGGGGGGGGGGGGTCCGGGTTTGAACACCTAATAAACGACCCTTGCGGTTTGGCTTTGACTGTGGACTCTGATGGTGTCTTTGGGGGCCTTGAAATCTGGGCATTACAGAATCCAAGTGAAAGGTGTAGGGGAACCCCCTTTTTTGAGTCGCTAGAAACAGCAGGATTAGACAAGGTAGTGGGCCTGGGAAAGGGCAAACCTAAGCTGAATAATAGGAGCCAAAAGCAGCTTGACCTAGAGCTGCTCGACCTTTGCAAAAGAAAGGAATGAGGAAGACCACTCCGTTTGCATGTTTTAGATTAGGGGAAGTTCCGGAAAGAGAAAGATTTAAGGTTAAGAAAGTTAGATAGGTAAATGCCTGTCACACCCAGAACCACGAATTGTATGGCTTTGATTGCTTTGTACCGGAGTTTACTGGCACTGTAATCACTAACAGCAATTCTGCTTCTGTACGTCTGCCTGCTTTGCCCAACTTCCCAGACCACCTGCGCATGGTACTGGTGATTTTTGCATTTAAAAACCCAGCCCCACTGAGGCCCAGTGCTGTTCTTCACCATCCTGCCGGTGGCGATCAGACACTGTGCACAGCTAAATAAGAGACTCCTAGCCCGACTGACTGAGTGCTGGTAACTATTGTCATGGGTTCGAGGCCACCTGGGTGTTTGGTATACAAGTCGATGTAATGTACAGAGGGGTTACAGTTTCATACATAAGGCAGTGAGTACATTTCTTATCCGACTTGTTACCTCCTCCCTCATTTTCCTCCCACCTTCCCCCCTCCCTCCCCAGTTCCTTCCCTACAGTCTCCTGAGTTGTACAGTTGGTTTACAGCATATTGTCTTGTAAGTATTGCTGTTGCATTGGTTTGCCTTTTACCCTTTGTCTCTCCATTTTGGTGGTCCCCTTCCCTAGTCCCAATAAATGCACTAGCCAGGACAATACAGAAAAAGAAAGAAAGAAAAGACATGAAGATAGGAAACCCAGAAGTCAAATTATATCTATCTCCAGACTGCAGGATCTTATACACAAAAATATGTAAAGATTACATACCCAAATTGATCTCATATTAACAAATTAAGTTAATTGACAAATTAACTTTTTGTATAATACAGCGGTACCAGTTTGGGTATATATCAAAGCGAATCAAATTCAGCATTACAGATTTACCAGTATTCCTGTTTATTGTGACATTATTCAGTTAATGCATTAGAGAATCAACTTCAGTGGTGCACAATGAATAAATGAATAACAAAAATATTTTTATATACACAATGGAGATTTACTCAGCCACTAAGCAATTAGGCATTCCCAGAAAATAAATGGAAGTCAAAATCATCATGTTTAGTGAAAGAAGCTAGTCCATAGGGCAGGCTTCACATCATTTAGCTCATCTTTTGTGAAAGAAAATAAAAATGTCACGATGGTAAAATGGATACTATTGAGGAAGAGAAGACATTTCAAAAATAGGGGAGGAGAAATGAAGACAAGAAAGAGTAGCAGGGTGGATGAGCATAAACAAAGCACATAAATACACGGATGAGGCTGGTGTGATTAAAAACCAGTAACCATGTGAAATTTAGTGTACAACAATTAAAAAAAGCAAAGCTGTCTACCACAGACTCCTTGCCCTTGAAACCCCGCCTCCATGTTTGAGAAAAGTCAGGTTATAGACAGCCAGGTGCTACCCCATCTGAAGTTTTAACCAGGGAGAGCATTGACAATGACAACATCCAGACATGGGACTGAAGGCTTTCTGGGATGACAGAAGTCTCTTGCCCGTCGGCATTCCAAACTACACCTGAGCCCGCCAGAGCTAATCTGTCCTCATCAATCTTTATTCATACCACAAGTCCAGGAGGAAAATTAATGATTTTATGCCACTAAAGTCTGGAATTTTAATTAAGAAAATGTGAATAGAAGAAATTATTTTTTCTGAAATACGAAAGAAAAAGTAACTTCCACTATAAGAATTAATCTCCTCTAAAATAGTATCTAATTATATTGAGAGTAATTTATTAATGACAAACATTGCCAATTAGAATAAGAAGACAGCAGGGCACCGGTGACTCACTCCTGTAATCCTAGCTATGCAGGAGGCGGAGACCTGAGAATCATGGTTCAAAGCCAGCCTGGGCAGGAAAGTCCATGAAAACCAGAAGTGGTGCTACAACTCAAGTGGTATAGAACAAGCCTTATTAAGCTGAAGAGCTCAGTGACAGAGCCCAGGCCCAGAGTTCAAGCCCCACGACTGACAAAAAAATTTCCATTGTGGATATATGCCAAATTTCCTTGAAATAGTTTCCTTTGGATACGTTAAACTATTTACTCAGTGCAACTTGCATTGAACTCTAAAATACAGCTATACATCTCTATTTGTCTAATGAAAAGAGGTAAACATAAGGAACTGTAGTTTCTTAGAATGTAGGCTCTATTACCATCAAATGATTAGCCCCAATACACCCAGGTAATAGAGTTCAGAGAACAGATATCTAAAGGATCTAGTTATTAAGTGTTGACAAGTAGCTAGAGTACATTGATGAAGTAGGAAGCCCAGGCTTAAATTTTCCCTTCTTAGTTGGTAAAGATTTAACTACATGGGACTCTATAAATCTTAATGAATTAATAAAATGTCCAGCAATGAGTGAAACAGCATATCCTGTGGCCAAGATTTGTTTGAAATGGAGATGGAAGGATTAGATACTAAATGTATCTTATTCTCTTCTCTACCGATAGAGACTGTCTTTGTAGGCATGACTTAGTATCTGATCTTGATGATATAGAGACTGTCCTTGTAGGCATGACTTAGTATCTGATCTTGATGATATAAGCAAGGTCTAAGTAAAGAGCAGTAGGAGGGCATTCTATTACACTGGCTTCTGACACAATCCACCTGGCAAACACAATATTGCTGGGAGAAAGAGTCTTTATTTGAGAATCTGGACTGGTTTGGTACTGGCTCAGTAAAAACACAGAGGTCTTTGAGTTATGCCAGAGACTCCAAATACAAACTATATTTATGGTCAATTAATTTTCAAAAAGTGTTTCAAAACAATAAAATGGCAAACAATTGTCTTTTTAGAAAGTAATAGTTCTAGGACACCTGGATATTCACATGTGATTCCCACCATACTCTACATATAAGAGCTAATGCAAAAGTAAGATTTATTTAAATGCTTAGAAAACAGACATATTTCCTGAGTCTGGATCTGTGCTAGGAAAACAAAATTTACACAGATTAAGTAGATTGTCCCAATAAAATATTGTACTTGTAAAGATACTATAAAGTAAAACAAGTACCACAGTGGCAGAAAATATTTTAAACCAGTGTATCTGATAAAAGATTTTTAGTTGGGATATACAGAAGACTATTAAAAGTAAAAACTTAACAACAATGTGATTTGGAAGGAACTTAAATAGATATTTCTCTTAAAAAGCTGTACAGTTGATTTACTAGCACATGAAAGGCTCAATCCTATCTAGATTGTGCAGAGGAAAACCTCTATGGTGTAACACTTCAATCAGTGGCATGCTGGTGGAATGTACAATGGTATGGTCAAATTGGAAAACACAGCAACACTGACAGCAAACTTCACAGAATTACATTACTCAGTCCTTCCACTTACATGTCTACAGCAGAAACAGCAACAAAATCCCACAATAGAAAATAAACCAAAGGGCTGGGAATATGGCCTAGTGGCAAGAGTGCTTGCCTCGCATACATGAAGCCTTGGGTTCGATTCCCCAGCACCACATATATAGAAAACGGCCAGAAGTGGCTCTGTGGCTCATGTGGTAGAGTGCTAGCCTTGAGCAAAAGGAAGCCAGGGACAGTGCTCAGGCCCTGAGTCCAAGCCCCAGGACTGGCCAAAATTAAAAAAAAAAAAAAAGAAACCAAAGATCTACCTGCTGATGAGCACATAAATATAGCAAATATGCTTGCAATGGGCTGTTACTCAGCCTTAAAAATTAAATAGTTACAACTCCTACCACCAACATTATCATTGTGAACATCATTCCAAGTAAATAAGCCAAAAAAAAAAAGCTAAGCCACAGATTGGGTGATTACATTTATATGAATTCCCAAACTGTGCAAATTGATAGGGGACAAGGAGAATGGCAGCTGCCAAATCTGACCAAGAATAGGACTGGCTGATAGCAAAAAGATACTGGATTTCATTTTAGGACAGTAAAAATATTCTAAGATTAAAGTGATAACTGTATAATTCTGAATCTCCTAAAACCTGCATTGCATTCTGATGAAATGCATGCTTTCACTTATACCCTAAGGGTGTTACTCAATAAAAACCGACTTCGTCATTATAACTTGAGATCATGTCACAGTGCTCTGGAATTTAAGACCAAAAAAAAGTTTCCGGGGCTGGGGATATGGCCTAGTGGCAAGAGTGCTTGCCTCGTATACATGAGGCCCTGGGTTCGATTCCCCAGCACCACATATACAGAAAATGGCCGGAAGGGGCGCTGTGGCTCAAGTGGCAGAGTGCTAGCCTTGAGCAAAACGAAGCCAGGGACAGTGCTCAGGCCCTGAGTCCAAGGCCCAGGACTGGCAAAAAAAAAAAATAAAAGTTTCCCCTCGTCCGAGAAAACATATACTTCTTTCACTGAAATCAGGTTTATGGAATGTTAAACCTTTATTTCACTGCTCATAGAATTTATATTTTCTCCAACTAGAAGATTTTTGTTGCAAAAATAGATTATATTTACCTCACGTATCAGCATGTTAATTGAAACACCTTTTTCCAGCTCACTTTGCTTTAGATGTTCACTGGTATTACACACTCCATTTCCATTTTCATTTTCATTCTCATTGGCCACTTTAGGGTATTCCTTAAACCTGTGGGGTCATAGAGTCAGTAAACAAAGCTTAAGACAGTATAGGTATTTAATAATATTTAAGCAGATATTACATTTTCTCACGAACAAATTAAACTAATATCTCTCATTTATTTCAATTATAAGCTATCAGTGAGCAGATTTATGTATTAGTAAGCAAAATTATGTAAATAATGTTGAAAAATTTTATGGTATGTATGACAGAGAAAATTTTATGGTGTGTATGACAGAGAAATAGCACATATTATAACTATATAAAGAATCATTTTAACTATTATTATTCATGAACCATTTCCTTATTAAAGATTGGCTATAGTCTAAGGATTAATACTTAAACCGAATAAGTATGGCATACGTATAGGTAAATAAAGGTGATGTATATTTATTGAAATGTTTTTATATGATACTAAAATGCACTTCTGTAACACCAGCTACTCACAAGAGGGGGTTCGGGAAGTACATGATCCAAGGCCAGTCTGGGGCGGGGGGAAGTTAATGACACCTAATCCAGGCCAGATATGGGCTTCTCATCTATAATCCCAGCCATGTAGAAGGTATCAGTGGGATTTCATGATTCAAGACTGGCCCTGTGCTAAAACAAGAAGGCCTGATAGGAAAAATCCCTAAAAAACCAAAACTGCCTGGAAGTATGGCTCAAATGTTAGAGCACTTGTCCAGCAAGTGTGAAACCTTCTATTCAAAGCCAGGTCCAGTACACAAACAAAAAAAAGGTACACTTTAGCCCTAGTACCAGGGTCTCCAAGAAGAAGCCCACCCAAAAAGCAAGGGAGAATGGGGGTGGGACCTGCCAGTGGAGAGAATGCCTAACACCTCCTTGCCCGAGACCATGACTGCGGCATGGAATTATCCCAGGTGAGGCTGAAGGGAAGCACACGAGCAAATTACGAACAAAAAATGACCACAGAAATGAACAGAGTACATGAAAAAGCAAGCGGCTGATGCTCTACTCCAAAAGCAGCATTGTTATCATTCTATTTCGTTCACTAAGAATTGAGCAAATGAGCAATGCTATCTGCTTTTTATGCATTTCATTTCTTGTTCGGGTGAAGTCTCAGATTAGGCTGAGCCAGCCCCAGACTGCTATCCTAACTGACTTCCCCGACAGCTGGAATTACAAGTGTTGGCTAGGAGTTCCAGTTTGATGTCTGTGGTATTGAGACCTGTGGTGCAAGTCCAGCCTCCCACTTGAATGCACCTGAGTCTCTGCCTCCCGAATGGCTATGGTTTCGGTCAGGGCACCACAGCCAGCGCATCAGTTTTTACCATCAAAGGAGAAAACATTATGCGGTGGCATTTTAAAACGTGTGCATTCTGTCCTGAGTTTCTGACCTAAATTCTAACATGGAATTCATTTGTGGTTATAAAATGAACTTATATGTAGGATTTAGTAAAACTACTGTTCAGTGATTGACAGTGTTAAATATTAAGGTCTTACTCAGTTATCTCTTTTTCTAATTCTTCCAGTTTCTTCTTCTTTTGAGCCAAAGCAAATTCCAGCTTCTGTACGGACTCAATAAGTTTCTCTACTGCTTCATCGTCAGCCTTTGAAAAACATATAAAAATAAAATTCAAAAAGTTATAGACAGTTACTTCTTCTTAGAAATATAATTTCTGAGTTTATGAGTAACATATATGCAAAATTAACAAGATGGCTATTGGACATTAATACTAAAAGAAGGATCTCAAACTGACACACTCATAAACATTACCTTTTAGGGGATTTGAGGGGCAGAAATTTGTATATTATTTATTTAATTTAGAGGCAATAAACTGATCATACATGATTCTACAGACAACTGACTTCAGGCTTTTTAGCGGATCCTGACGGTTGTCATTTTTATAGTATTAGCATGCTGGCCCACATGTTTTGTCTTTTCTGTGAGCGTCAGATTATGAATTTTGTCCCTTCCTTTTCCTCAAAATATTTTTCTAGAAAGACATAACAGCATAAAAGCAATGTGCTGAAGTCATTTTGAGATATAAGCATTCGCCCAGGATAATTTTTTTTACCATTTCCTTTGCCATTTCTCTCTGTTTCAGCAAATGAAAGGACGGCTGAGAACACGAGGGGCATCTCCGTCCACTGACCGGGCCCACGAGGAGTCATGTGTTGTTGTTCCTGCGTCTCCTGCAGCAGGTACAGAATCACAAAAGACTTTCGGAGGTAGTCTTCCCGTTTGCAGCAATGGTAGCCCCCCCGAAGAAGCCTGCTGGAGGCCTGCACCTAACTGGTCCTAGCTGCCCAGGAATAACATCTGCTATCCAGCTAGAAACAAGCTTTCATGTGCCCTTCCTCCAGTCCTGGGTGGCCTTCTCATGCTTCTAATGCCCGATCCAGTGAAGATCCTACAAAAGCCTGTGTGCCGTTTTCTGCTGTGTTGTCCTTGGGATCTCAAGCGTAGTCAGACTTGAGGGGCTCATGTTTTAGGGCTGGGAATTTACAGTATCACATAGGCTTGCTTCCTTTTTGTTTTTGTGGGTTTTTTTCACTCCTTATGCACCATGAGGTATCATCAAATTCCTTCAAGGAAGTATAGACTTCTGAGGGATGATTCTTGTGGAGAAAGATTTCCTGCCCAGGAAATTGCACCTCACATCACTTTCAAGGTGAGATCAGCCACCATTAGCAGATGAGGCTCAAGATGATGCATCCGGTTCTGTTGTTCTTACTCTCGTAGCCCTGGCTAGAGTTCATGAGTAGCATGTCCTGAATGGAGTTTAAATTTGAAGAGGTGACGGGGACAGATGTTCTCGATGAATCTGAAGAAGTACTCAGGGGCTTCTTTCCGAGTGATAGAGGCCTTTGAAGCTAGGTCATGCTGAATTCATACTAAAGCCTTGGTGTCAAATCATCTGGGTTTTGGCCTGGGGATACTGGCCACAAGTTTGAGGTCTGTCTGGAAGTTACACAGGTTTAGTCTCCATTTCTTGAATGCCAGGAGTTGCCTGATAGATGTCCACTTCTCTGTGGAGATGCCACTGGGTTGGGATGCAAAGCCTCCCTGAGGAGATCAAATTATCAATTTTTCTTTTCTCTGGAATCATGTCCCTTTCTAGGCAGACATGACCTTCAAAGAGTCTTCTTCTGAAATGTATTTGAGATGTGCAACATGGTTCAAAGGTATGAATCACCGAGAGCTATCGCACTGTGTATCATCAATACATAGATATCGATGCATGAGTGTATAATTTGTTATTGTAGAAGTGATGTGCCAGAGGGGTTACAGTTAGGTAAGTCAGGTAATGAGTACACTTCCTTTTGAACCAGGTCACACCTCCCCTCACTCTCCCAGTTTAGTTCCTTTTCCACGTAGTGACGAGCGAATACCACTGATGTATTTGTTCGCCCTTTGTCCCTTTTCTTCCACAGCTGTCTTAACCCAGGTAATCTGTACCACACAAATCATTAATGGAAGAGGTTTCTCAAAAAGTTAGAAGCTACTGATGGATTTGGCTAAAAGAAAGCTGGATCTAATGAAATTTTTGGCTCACAAAGTAGAATTCATAGTGGCCTATGCACACGGCTGATTCATTCTTTCGGGAATGTACAGAAAAATCTTTTTTTTGTTATCTTTGTTATCTTTTGTTATTTTTTTATAAGATTAATAGGTTTGAAGTACTATAAATTTCTCAAATATTCTTCCAATATATATTTCCATGTGTCACTTATATAAAAATATGTCTATTTGGCATTCTCATTTATAGAACACTATCAACATACACTAATGTTATGTATTTGCAAAGTTCAGCAATAGAACAGGACTGATTATATATATATATATTCACATATATATGTATATATATGCAGTTTTCTTGATCATTTTAGCCATAACCAAGCAGTCCAAATAAACATTCAAGTTCGCCCTAATATGTATGTATATTGTGTGCATAATGAAAGTACATTTCTCTAGATATTGCGTCTTTAGCAATTAGTTAATGGAAACATGGTTCTAGTAATTGAGCCCCAAGCATGAGCAAAATTCACGCCAAGTGGGAGCACAAGTTCTTAATTCCAAGTCCCAGTATTGGAACAAAATCAATAACAGAAAGTCAAGTAGGAAGAAACCAGTTAGGTACTCCTTGATTAAGCCAACTACTTCATTAATTCAATATAGTGTTGACAAAGCAAACTTATGATACCTTTTTCCACAAAACAAAATATGAGTAGTAGAGAAATTACTTTGTTTGGTAAACAATAGTATAGTGTCTGTTGTACACAAATGAAATGACATCCTGAATTGTAGCGCAATCTCCTCTGAGTCTGGAGTGTATGTCTTTAAAAAACAAAAAAACAAAAAAACAAAAAAACAAAAAAAAAAAACAGAGGAACACAGTTTCTGAGCCTGCAATTCTAGGAGCACTAAGTACCTCAGAAGGTCTTTTTCAAACAAGCACTATTTCCACATACTTATTGGCAACATTTTCTTACATGCATTTCTTACATACATTTGCAAGGAACGTTTAAATAATGCCTAAGTATTCAGTCTTGATAGAGACTGAAAAAAGTAACTCATTTTCCAAATGTCACTAAAAGGCTTAGATTAAAAGCTCAATTATTTAATTAAATGTCTTGAGATATTTTAAACTAAGTGTTATCAGGGTTAAAACAATAGTACAACAACAATGTTCAGAGCATCATTATTCCCAACAGCTAAAAAGTGATATAAAAGGTCCATATCTACCAGTAGAGGAATGGAAAAAACAAAACATTGTCTTTATGTATAAAACACTGACTTTAGACTCTCAAATTCTCTAGAAAAATCTTACACCAGTCACGTAATTTCTTCTTTAAAGACAGTAAGATTTGTACTAATTGCCAGTACTATTGCTATAAATACAGCAAATGTTTGTGAATTTTCAAATTGTTTAAGTATTCCTACTACAGTACTTCTAGAGAAAGAAATTGTCCTTTTCAGGATGAAAAAAATTAAAAACTGACTTACCAAATTTGTACCCATCAGTTGTTTCTGTAACTTTTCCAGTTTCATTGTTAGCTTTTTTATTGTACCTTCTAACATGAAATATTCATGTTTAAACCTAAAGGTATTTTGATAAATAATCAGTAACACAGATGAAATCTTAAAATATCACACATATCAGAAAAATAGGAATAGTTATATAAGTCTGTTAACATTTAATAAGTAGACAATTTGGAGTCTTTTACTCTTCAAACTGTTTTGTGGATAATGTGCCAAATTTAAAGATACTGTGTAAAATGTATGCATTTCTTTTCTTTAGTGCTAGAAATTGAACTCGGCACTCTAAAGATAGTTCAAATCACAGATACAATGCATGACTTGACTCTTACTGAACTATGTCCCAAATTATTTATTTCACATACTATGACCCTAAAATGCTTCTCAAGCTTCATACAGAATACCATAACTAATATAAATTCCATAGTACAACGCTTATTTGCTTTATTACTATTCATTATTTATATTGCTTAAAAAATTATACTTTTGTAGGTGATCTTGAATCATCTCAGAACTTCGTATAGCCTTGCTGTCTTGAGCCTCTTCTTCTTGCAACTAAAAGAAAAAAGTCTTTACTGATAAACTAGTGTTAATCTGGCCATCGTTTATTTTCAAGCCAAATGTCCTACAACACATCTATCTCCCATTCACCTGCACGTTGCTTTGGGAAATAATTGTCTCTATCTCACCATTAACTGTCCTGTTTCAACACAAAACACAGCATCAAGTGAAAACTTGTTCGGTACAGAAAAGGGCTGACAAACTAAAATCAATGAGAGTCCAACGAGTCAAGAGAATGTTTCATGACAAGTAAATTGTGAGCCAGTAAGAAGTAAATAAAAAAAGAAAGAAGAAATAAAAGATGAAAAGTCAGAAAGAACAGTACAACTAAAAGCTGAGATACAGTGAAATCAGTCCAATTAACTCAAACGGTAAGATTTATTAGCAAAAAGAGTCCACAAAACACATTATGTATGCCTTATTCACTGATCTATTACATGTGTTTGGCCAAGTGCAGTCAAAAGTAAGTAAAAATAAAAATAAATTCCCAAACGATGTTAAGTCCCTGCCAATGCTGAGTAAATGCAGAGAAGTTAGCATCATAAGTTGTGTTGAAATTATTGTGGGATCTACTAATTGCTTCCTTGCACTGATTTTTGTTAAACTAAGTCTCCCAAAAGCAACTGGTGCCCCAAAATCGAGGTAAAAGGTATGGCAATCCTCCTAAGGTAATGACGCATTAAGTAATAACAAGGAAAAAAAATGTGTGTGTTTTGTTGTTGTTGTTGTTGTTATTGAAAGATGAATGTGTTTGGGGAAATATGGGTATCATTGTGGGAAGAATAAATCAAGCACCAGCACTGAACAGTACACATCCAGAGAGTATCTTTAAATCTTCTTAAGAATTGCACATTTTTGTGCAATGATAAAATTCCTAAACAACATATTTCTGAGGCCTTATCCACATTGGTCTATAAATGACATAAAATTACAAATGTCAATATCTACAAATTAACTTACCTTTTTGAAAAGGTATTTTATAATGTTCATTTCCATATGTAGCATCGTAACATACATTGTACGTTGATCTATTTCTTCTGCTTCATTATGATTTTCTTTTTTTTTTAGCACTGTGTCAGTGTTTCCAAAACCTTGATCAGCATTTTCTTTCTTCAAAGCTTCTTGCTGCAAGAGAATTCTGCAACAAGAATTTAATTCCTGTAGCCATCAGGATGCCTACAATGCTATTTAATTATACTAAAAAAAGTCACTTTTCCTCCAGTTTTTCATGTTTTTAATTTTTCACCTAAAATTCTTCCAATGATCATGGTTATTTGAAAATTAATAATGAAAGAACATTTTGTTGACTGAGGTGGTAAGTTAATGTGAAGTGCCACTTTGGTAAATACAGAAAGAGCACTTTTACTATTTTATCAATGTTAGAAGCTTAAAATATATTTGCCACTCACGTTAATTAGTCTCAAGAAAAACAGATAACGTAACTAATTTTTAAAGTTATTGTTAAAAAAGAGTTTGTATATTAACTTGAGATAAAAAATATCAAGGTATTACAGGCACAGTTAAAAAGATTTATTGTGTTTTTGTCCTCTGTTCCCTTTCTCATGGATCACCTCCCTCCACCGTGTGAAATGAGGCAGGTGGCTAGAAAACAATTGGGGTGGGACCGAATGGTGGAAGAAGTAATGATTGAGAATCACTAGACACTTAGATGGACATGTTGGCTATAAACCCCTGCTACAATCTTTTGAGGTTCAGAAAAAAAAATGGAATGAAATAAAATTATTTATACTATATAATATCATTTAAAAACGGTTTTGTCACTTGTCCCCATATTATTAAAATCAGGATTAGAAGGAAAAGTGTAAAAGCTTTTGCTCATTTCTAGTATTCATTTTCTGCTGACACTTCAAATAATATTTTCTGTCATGGGCAATTTGAAAATCTGTCTTTGCAACAATCCAGAAGCATAGAATTATTTCAATAATAAAAATTAGTATGGGGCTGGGGATATGGCCTAGTGGCAAGAGAGCTTGCCTCTTATACATGAGGCCCTGGGTTCAATTCCCCAGCACCACATATACAGAAAACGGCCCGAAGTGGCGCTGTGGCTCAAGTGGCAGAGTGCTAGCCTTGAGCAAAAGGAAGCCAGGGACAGTGCTCAGGCCCTGAGTCCAAGGCCCAGGACTGGCAAAAAAAAAATTAGTATGATCTTTCAGCATAAAAACCTGAATTAATTTTATCAATGTGGAGAGACATATTGATTGTGATCATCAGTATTTTCTGTCTGTATTTTATTTCCTGTATATTAAAAATAAAATTGTAATACTTTTATCATCTTTATGTAGTTGTATAAATGAGTTGCCATTCAAAAAAGCAGGTTACTACTGCAGTATGTCTTGATCAGTGTCACCTTTTCCAACATTCTCACACCCCTCTCCCAACACATCCCTTCCTTCAATTTTCTTAAGAATAAAATGTTATCTTTGGCTCTATCTTAATGGGACACAGTTTCTTTAGTTTATATGAAGCCAATGACTATACACACATTACTGAAAAGGAATGAATACATAAAGTATGTAACTTATTCCTAACTGAAAATTTATTTCTGGCTTGGAAAATTAGTAATTTCATACTCTTTTAATGCATGTGTAAACTAATGCAAGATTTCTTAGGATTATTTTGCACATCTTAGCCATAGTCCTTTCTAAAATTTTCTATATTGTTACTATAAATAGACATGAAAATGAATAGCGTATATAAAATACAAATAATGGTTTTACAATTCTGAAATTTATATTTAAGAATTCAAAATAGGAAATAAAGAAAAATTGGAAATGATAAAAATCAGAAATAAAAGAAAATTTAGATGAAGTCAGATCCTTGTGGCATTAATTTAACATAATTATATAAATAACAATCCCAAATTTTTGCTGCTAAAAAAAGAAAACAGGACTCCTCATATCTGCTCTTCTCTTAAATAACTATCAAAGTCATGAGTTGGAAGACTATGTACTGAAGTATTAAAAGTTTCACATTTAAAAATTGTCATTAAAAAAATGTAACACTCTACACTAAAACATTTTCTCTGCAAAAAATAAGCAGGCAAGACAACACTTTCGAAATATAATATATCCATATCAATATGGCAAAAGTCATATATATGCATATGTATATATGTGAATATAAATATACATATATGTATATATTATATAAGTGAATATATACATACATACATATACATATATACATACATACATAAAGTCCAGTAGGGCACTGATGGCTCACACCTATAATCCTAGTAACTCAGGATTGCAGTTGGAAGTCAGCTTGTGCAGGGAAGTCTGTGAGACTTTTATCTCAATTAACTACCAAAAATCCAAAAGTGGAACTGTAGCTCACGTTGTAAAGCACTAGCTGGACTTAAGAAAAAAAAAGGGGGGGGCGGAATCCCTCAGAGAAAGCACTCAGGTCTTGAGTTCAAGCCCTGGGTCCAGCATACACACACACACACACACACACACACACACACACACACACACACACGAGTTCCAACATTTCCTCATACTACCTAATATGGTATATTTCATCCAGTTCGCTATTTTCATTCTCTAATTGAGATTTCACTTCTTCTATATCTAATAGCTCTTTCTGTGGTCTTCTGATCTTATTTTCCATTATTTTGATTTTTCTTGAAAGCAATGCACATCTACTGATTTTACATTGGATTAGTCTGTCACATGAGTAAAGCAAATCCGCAAGATGGAGTGAGTCGCCAGCACCTGTGTCCAGGGAATAAAACAACGTTGTCAGAATATTCGTGGTGTCTGCTGAAGAAGAGAAATGTTAAGACACCTAAAGATTCCATGTGACTTGCAGTGCTGAAGTAAGGTAACTGTCCCTCCAGTGTTCATTGTGGTGATCTTACAGGTCAAGAATATTCACGTAAAGGCCATGTAATGGGAAGCACCTTCGGGAAGCAATTCCCCACACCAGTAAGTTAACTACTGCAGTCAAAGTGGTTTGTTTGTCACATATTTGCACCATGCATTACACAGTTTCAATGCAATAACTTTTTATCAGGAGGCTTCTAATAGGCTGTAAGTAGATAAGTTTTGGGGGAAGTAAACAATACATGTGAATGTATCTGAAAATACACATGAAAGATATGTTGTTAGGCTTGTCAGATTGGGGGAGGGGGAGTAACAAAAAATACTCTTTAAAAGACTAGGCTCGGGGCTGGGAATATGGCCTAGTGGCAAGAGTGCTTGCCTCGTATACATGAAGCCCTGGGTTCGATTCCCCAGCACCACATATATAGAAAACGGCCAGAAGTGGCGCTGTGGCTCCAGTGGCAGAGTGCTAGCCTTGAGCAAAAAGAAGCCAGGGACAGTGCTCAGGCCCTAAGTCCAAGGCCCAGGACTGGCAATAAATAAATACATAAAATAAAAGACTCGGCTCATGCCTGTAACCCTGGGTGTTCAGGAGCCTGCACTGAAGATCTATGTTTTAAGCCCGTCCTGGACTTGAAAGTCTGTGAGATTCCTATCTCCAGAAAAGCAGCAAAAAATCTGGAAATGGACCTGTGGCTCAAGTACTGGCCTTGAGCAAAACAGTTAGGAGACAGAGCCCAGGCCTTGAATTCAAGCTCCAGCACTATCAAAAAATTAAAATTCAAAAAATTAAAAATAAAAATCTTTAAAGGCTAGAAAGATGGAAAAAAACATAATGTCTGAATTCTTGATGAAACATGGTTGATAACAGCTTCAGTATTTTTACTAAAGTAGATATTGTGGGAAAAACTACTCCCAGCAACAAAGTCATTTCATTATCACAAAAGTTTGAGTTCATCATAACAATACCTGTGATAGATGAGAAAAAAAAGCAATCAAAGATCTAAATAAAGGAATTGATTGAGTTATTTCAAGAAGCTCTATTGCTAACTGAAGGAAGGAAGGTTTTTGTCTACGCATTCCTATTTTCAGATACTTTCTTTTCTCTTTCATGAATGGGGAATTTCTCCGTAAGTCAGTCTTACCTGTCTCACTGGAAATCTCTTTCTCTGGGCAGGGAGTGCAAGAAAAGTAATAGGAACCTTTTCCCTCCTGAGAAGATTTCTTGAGTCCAGGACCACAACTCTCACCGACTGAAGAGTCTGAGAAAAGTCAGATGTTTGGTGTTAATTGCTATACTTCCCTACTCCTTCTTTAAAGGTATTTAGAAAGTCGTATCATTAAGAATCATACATGGGCTGGGAATATGGCCTAGTGGCACTTGCCTCCTACACATGAAGCTCTGGGTTCAATTCCCCAGCACCACATATATGGAAAATGGCCAGAAGGGGCACTGTGGCTCAGGTGGCAGAGTGCTAGCCTTGAGCAGGAAGAAGCCAGGGACAGTGCTCAGGCCCTGAGTCCAAGGCCCAGGACTGGCCAAAAAAAAAAAAAAAAAAAAGAATCATACACACACACACACACACACACACACACACACACACACACACACACAAATATACATGAACATCTATCTAATCAACTGGTGGACGCAGTTTCAGTGTATACATGACAGGACCCACCTTGCTTATATCACTCTATTCGCCCACATCATTGTCCTATTACGAGCTGGCTGCATGTATTCAAGGAAGAGTCTAGTAGTGGGAACTTAGGTACGTAGAAGCATTGTACTGAATTGCCTTTGAACTATACTGTACACAAATTATTCGTGTCGCTTTACATCATCTTTCCAATTTGCTTGTGAAGTAGTGGAGAACAGGGAAGAAAAAAAATTCCCCAACTGAGCTCTGAAAGCATGAGAGTAAGGTGCCGATACCACTTGTGGTCAATATTTATACCCCGGGTTAGCATATGTGTTCCTGCGCTTCCGCGTTGCCTTCAGGTGAATTCTATGTGTTCAGTGCCGTGTTGTTTCACCACAGACCCAAAGGGATCAAAATGAGGCCAATTGACTGACTGTAGTATGCATGCAAAACCCAAATCTGAGAGCAAAATGATCCTTTTTATTTTTATATTGATACTGCCACATGTTTCAGAATGCTAGAAAAGTCACTAACACGTTGTAGTATATGAGAGTTTGTATATGTAGTATATGAGAGTTGTAGTATAGGAGAATGTTTGGAAATATATTCACAAATACATGTGCTCCTTTTCCATTCAAATCAAAAAGGGTTAATTCATCAGAAGACGATTCATTGATTATGAGCCAACTAATAACCAAATAATAGAATGCAAGTGGAAAACTGATTACATTCTCAAAGAAGAGCAATTCACAAATGTTATTTTAGAGTCTAGAAACATTCAAAACATAATACACAAATAATCATTAATATAATATATAACATCATGAGAGATACAATAGTCTCAAACATAATCATGCATCTTAACAAATTATTACATATGCACTACATTTTTAATTTTTTATTTCATTATCTTTAATGCATCTTATTAAGGATTTAGTCATAATAATCCATTTGAAATATTTTCTCTTGTCATGAAGATCGAATCAGAAATCAATGACAAAATAACTCTGAAAAGCACTCAGAAATTTGAATAGTACATAGCATACATCTAAATAATTTTGGATCATAAAGACAACTAAAGTGAGAAACATTTTGAGCTGAATGGACAAAAACATGCAAAAATAACCCAGAAATTATGGAATGTCTTGTGATCTCTAAAGCAGTATTAAGAAAAATTTCTAGCACTGAATAGTTATGTGGCAAAGGTTCACAATTTTACTGTAACTTATTAACATGCATCAATAATACAAGGTGAGTTTCACTGTCATAATTCCATTATTGTGCACAGTGTACTTTCAGTTGGTATCCAGAATGTATTTTGGAACTCATGAAACTGAAATAAAAAATGACTAATTTTTAAGTGGGCAAGCAAATTTGAAAATGTGATTCACCAAAGAAGCCATGATAATGAAAACGTAAGAACATAAGATGCTCAACCTTATTAGTCATTAAAAGCACTATAGAAGCTGTGCACGAGGTTGTAATTCTAGCTACTCAGGAGACTGAGACCTGAGGATCATGGTTCAAAGCCAGCCAGGGCAGGAAAGTTCATGAGACTCTTAATTCCAATTAACTACCAAAAGGGTTTGAAGTGGAGCTATGGCTCAAGTGGTAGACTGGAAGCCTTAAACAAAAAAGCTCAGGGACAGTGCTCAGGCCAGCAGTTCAAACCCCAGGACCAACATACACACCTCTACCATTTGAACATGCTGCTAGTTGGATTTGCAAGTTGTTTAGAGATGGAATGTTTAAGACTTTTCTACAAGGTTGTCTTAATACCATGATCCTCTGTCTCAGCCTCTTGAGTATCTAGCATTACTGGCATAAGCCAGCAGTGCCTGGTTTCTTTGCTCTTTCTGAAGTAAAACTTTCTCATCCTTACTTACTTGTGTAGGGTTGGACAATCTACAGTAATTCACTATGAATGACCTTACCAGGATTGTTGCATGGGAGACATCTAAGATTCTTTTCTTCATATTTGGAAAGTGTTCTCCTGATGCTATGAATTTTAAAAAGTGAAAAAAATATTTTGATAGTGATATGAAAAACAATTACCAAACATATTGAATTCTTGAGCATTTAAGACAAGGTAAGTACTACTCTTGGAATTTGTTCCATATGCTTCAAAACTTTGCTAGACAAATTTTCATAAGATTTGTAATGACAATGCCTAACGTATGAGACTGTAACCTCTCTGTACATCAGTTTGATAATAAAAATTTGAAGAAAAAAAAAAAAAGATCTGTAATGAATGAAGACAAAATAAAGGTAAAATGATCCTGAAGAGGGCGCAACAGAGCTCAGCAGATTAACTTGATTGGCATGATAAGGTACTCACCAGGTATTCTTTCTCTCTAACAAATACTTTGTTCTTGTAAAATTCTTTTATGTTAGGCTTAAAAAATCTTTTAAACATTAAGGATCTTATATCTTTAGTTCAAATATTTTTTTGAAGGCTAAACAATATAAGGTAAAAACATGCACAAGAAAAATGGAATAATTTTTAAATTAATTATATTAACATAATACTTTGCAATCTTTTTTATTTATATTTTTTCTATACTTTGCAATCTTATAAAGGAGGGCATATCAACTATTTAATAATTTTGATACTTTGTAAATAATTTTTATTAATGTATTAGTTCCTTAAATAAAATGAACTGTCCCAAATTGGTAAACTAATCAATCACCGTAAGGGAAGATAATTAATAAAACTCAGGATCACTACTAGACTGGTACTTAGTCTCCAACTGACTTGGAAGACAAAATTCGCTTAATGCATAGTCATTAGCCGTTGTTACGGTAGGCACATACACAGCAGCAAAGAGGATGGCCCTAAAATCTACCTCCAAAACTGGGACCTTCCAAATATAAGCAACACCCATGTTTAACTAGTGTATACTTGAAATGAAAAAGTCAGGTAATCACCATATGACCCTCCAGGAGTGGCTCTAGACCAAGAAAGACAAAAGAGATTCCCCACACACCTGTCTGTCCTCATTCTCCTCAAGAGCAGGTGCTGGCCTTTGCTAAACCTGGTGGTTTGCATATGCTCTGGCTGACTAGAAACAAGGACAGGCCTCAAGTTCTTACTCACACATTTCCAGTCTTTCTCTTTCAATGAAAGATACACACTGCCAGAAGAGTTTGTCTCTTACTTGACTGCTTCTTCTCTTGAGAGACATTCTGTCACTTCTACAGAAAGCCTCTTTCTCTCTTGAACTTCTCCTCTGCTGCTTAATTTACTTTCCACCAACCTATACTCACCTCTGAACCAACCAAGGCTACCAAAATGCCATCACATTCACCAAACACTTCCCACCAAAAACAAGACAATGGTACGATGCTCATTAAATCAACCCATCTCTTTTAGATTCAGAACATTCTGCATAATAACTCCCTTTGAAGAAAGAATTTGAAAATATTTTTAAAACTTAAGGCAGAATCTCAAGCAACTGGGATTTTATTATTATTGAAAACATATTACTTAAAAGGGAAAATTGAACATTAATAGACACTGGAAGAAGGGTGACATGGGATTTCTCAGTGCGGTGAGGGGGCTACACAGGATACCAAGAGACCTTTTAGCATATGTCTGGTAGCAGAGAAGGGAAACAATAGCATAACAAAAATGTCTTATACCTATAATCCTAGCTACTCAGGTAAGTAACACAATGCCAGACCAGAAGTTTGACTCAAGTGTAGAGTGTCACCATGTGGGGGAAAGGCATAGCAAGAATGTTATGTCCTGTGTTCCAGATTAGTACCAACACACACACACACACACACACACACACACACACACACACACACACACACATCCCAAAAAGATGAAGAAGAAAAAGAAGAAGTGGAGTCTGGCACCAGTAGCTCATGCCTGTAATCCTAGCCACTCAGGAGTCTGTGATCTGTGGATCCTGTTTTAAAGCCAGCCCAGGCAGGAAAGTCCATACAACTCTTATCTCCAATTAACCACCAGCAAAGTGGTAGAGTGCCAGCCTTGAGCACAAGCATCTTAAGGACAGCACCAAAGTCCTGAGTTCAAGTCCCAGGATGGTAAAAAGAATAGAAGAATACAGGAAGAAGAATACAGCAAAAAAAAAAAAAAAAAAGAAGAAGGTTATGAGCGAGAGGAGGAGGAGACAGAAGCGGAAAGGGAGTTAGAAAGCCCGCCCTGCGTCACTGGAAATTATGTCATCGATTACAATAGTCCTAATTCACAGCTACTGTCAGAGAAGACAAAAACTTCGGAGGGCAACACAGTGTGGAGGTGTACACTCACCTGTGTGCTCCGCGTGACATTCCAACACACAAGAAAGCTCAGCTTCGCAGCAATGAATCTTGGAAAGCTACGAAGCCAGCATGGTAAGACTACGTGCTGCTTTTGGAATTATGCCTGAGCATAACATCATATGTACATGTGAATTAAAACAGCAACTTTTTGTCTTTAAACATTTTTATAATGTCTAAGTAGGGGTTATCATTGGACATATCATCTTATGAGTATGATCCATCTTGACGGATATCACCATTTTATCATTGTGCCCCACCCATGTCAACCCAAAACCTCTTCCCTTGGCACAGCCAGGAACTTTCTGAGTGCATTTCCACAGGCTAAGCAAATCCGAGACAGAATCTTCAAGTAGAATTGTATCAAACTAAGAAGTTGCTGCATGGAAAAGGACATAGCTAACAAGCTCAAAACCCTACAGAATGGCAGCTTAATTGCCAGCTAAACATCACACAATGGCCTAATGTCCAGGATATACAAAGAGCTCAAGGAAATGAATCCTCAAAGAATCAACAAAATTAATAAATTGAAAGTGAAACAGATTTTATAGAAGAAGTAAAAATAGCCAATAGACACATACAGAACTGCTCAATATCTTTGGCCAAAAGGAAATGCAAAATTAAACAACAGTTACATTCCATCTTACCCCAGTTACAACGATCATCATCAACAAATGAGAGACTGGTGCAGAATGGAGGAAAAGAAACCCTAATACACTGTTGGTGGGAATATAAACTGGAAGAGTAATCGAATATTCCTCAAAAACACAAACATAGAACTACCTCCATTATCCAACAATACCTCCCCCAGCCAATTATCAAAAGGACTACAAGTCATGATACAATGAAGGCACTTGAACAATCATATTTATTGCTGCACTATGGACCATAGCTAAGATATGGAAAGAACACAGATGCCCTTCAATGGATGAATGGTTAAAAAATATGACATATATATCATTATAAATTTATTATCCATTAGGAAGGATGATATTGCACCATTTGCAAAGAAATACATGTAACTCATCCCCAGAGAGATAGAGGACACATGTTTTCTCTCCTAGCTGGAAGGTAGATATAATTTATAAATATACAAGTAAACACATGTGGAAGTGTGCACAAATAAATTAAGGGAAGTATCATACATGCAGGAGAGAATTCAAATGGTGTGATTTCTTAGAAAAACTAACAGTCCAACTAAATGAATGCCAGGAAACACGCACTTGAGAGCAAAGGGCGGGGGGAAGGAGCAGACAACGAAGAAGAGGGCAGGAAAGAAGTCATAATGTACAATGCATATCCATGGAAAAATTTCAAAAGTGTGTGAGTATATATATGTATATGTGTGCATCCATATGTGCATATATATACATACATGTGATATCAAAATCAGTAAGCAGAAAGTGAAAAAGCAAAAAACCTTCCCAGTCAGCAATATGAGTTTTAATGGCAACAGTGCAGCCACAAAATCAACAACACAAAAAGAATGACTAGGATGTCCTCTTTTATTCCACTACACATGATTTGTGTAACAGCATTGTTCTTAAGGAACAATGTTCTTTGTTCTTTGTACTTAAGGAACTCCTTCAGATGTAGCAAACTTCAAGAACAACCATACAGAAGATATCTATCTGTGGATGATAACTCTGTATTCTGCTATATGAAACATTTCAAATAAACAGGCAAATCACAGCTATGATAGTATGTACCATGCAGGCATAATTATTTAAATTGGAATCAAATGGGGAATGCTGGAACCATTAAGGACAAAGGCCTTAAAATCCCTAAATCATTAGTAGAAGACTTTACTAGTCCATGTGAGTCCCAAGATCCATCCCCTATAGTTAACCTGAGATCAAAATAATTCTACATGTGTTGCTCCTTGTATGTACTCTAGCCCTTTTTGGCTTATAGACAATAACATTCAGTGCTATGCCCGAACTATCTGAACTAAACTATGAAATATCAGTGGATAAATAACTATGCAATACTTGTAATTATTTTCAACCTCAAGTTAAAGTATACTTGTATTTTAATGCCAACACTTACACTTTACAATGACCATAAAGAGCATAAAATGATGCACGACATCCAAAGTCATCTTTTAAAAAGACATCAACGCCTTGCTGAAGAAGAAACTTGACCATATGTTTGGATTCACATTGGACAGCATACATGAGGGTTGATCTGAAATAACAGAGGCAAAATTTCACCTTCAGGTACTTTTACTACATTTATTTAGTACATTATTGTGTATGTTTAATAAATTCAATATCATGCCTGTGTGGGTAAAATTGAGCCTTTACATATGCCAGCAACCAACAGCATCTTACGCGTCCAGTGTTCACCTTTGTCAGTTACTGCTAAAGCTAAAAGGAGACTGCAGTCAGATGTGTCTTAATGTACTTTGATAGAAAATAAATTCTAGGCTCCTGGGTCTAATGTGGAGCAACCATCCTAATGAGTAATTCTCCACTAATTCCCTCATCTTATGTAATATAATCCACAGTCAAGTAAAAGTCAAATAAGTAAAAGCTATTGGAATGACTAATAACATTAATCCTATAAAAAGAATGGTAATAATGTGGTAGACAAAAGTCTAAATTGTATATACATGACTTATAATCCCCCTATCAGGGGTATTACTCTTCCTATCATATCAAAAAATGTATTTGCTGATAAGTGTTTTCAAGCGCCTGGAAATTCAGGAATGAAAGCCAGTACTGTATGGATCTAAAAATCTTCTCTTTATCACCTACCTGGGACTGCTCTTCATGAAAGGAAAGGCTTATCCAATTAAATATTGTATTTCCTAAGCATATAGCAATTAAACCTATAAAATTTTCTGTGGTTTGAAGATACAGTGCTCTACCAAAAGCTCCTGTGTACATTCAAGCACTAACTTGAGTGTACCAACTTCGTGGATTGGTTAATTTAATGGATACGCTCAAAGACAGACAGACTGTCGGGAAGTAGACTCAGTTAAAGGAAATTGTCCTTGGAGGGAGACTGTGCTAACTAAGCCTCTTCCACTTTTCTGCTGCCTAGATTCCAGGAGAGGAGCCCCTTCCTCCCCTCCTCTACCACAGATCCCGGCTGTCAAGGCGTTCTGCCCAGAGCAAACAAAACAGCCAGCCTCTGAACACATGACCAAAACGAACCCTCTTCAAATTGTTTTCCTCAGGCATTTTTACTCACAAAATAAACAGTATAGGTACAGGGGCAATCTCTCAAGAGCATCAGGAAGAGCATCGGGAAATCGCAGTGAATAGTTATTTGGGGAAAAGCTAACATTAGTATTCTTCAAAGAAAGCAATTGGAAGCAAAGAATATTCCGAGTGAGAAAATTATTTCCAGCACATATTTTTTTTTTGCTTAATACAATCCCTTAAATAAGTATAAAAGAAATAAAGCCAAGCACAATGACTCAGGCTTGTAATCCTAGCAATTTGGGAGGCCAAGATCTGAGAATTGCAATTCAAGGTCAACTTGGCCACAAGAATCCCTTTAACGCTTATCTCCAATTAAGCACCAAGAAGACTGAGATGCAGCTGTGGCTCAAGTGGTAGAGCACTAGCCGTGAGAAGACAGAAACTCGAGGACAGCATCCAGGCCCTGTGTTCAAGCTCAAGGACCAGCACATAAGAAAATAGTATGAGAAGTGACATGACTATAAAATGGCTATGAATTTTATAGTGGCTCAAAGGTTAAACTAAAATCCATACTGAAACCACAATATTCAATGTACAAACGTAAGTAAAAATGGAAGCAGGTAACGAGGAAATGAGTGAGGATTTGACAGATGGGAAGAAATTGATGCAAGGGGTAATACTGATCAAGTTGCGTTGTACTCATAAACTATAATGTTGAATTGAAACCTTTCTGCATAGCTAAAGATAACTTTTTAAAAGAAACAAAGAAATTAAGTAAAAAAAATACTGATAGAAAACTTCTTTAGATAAGACCATATGACCATCAGAACCAGATTACAAATATCAAAGATTGGCAAATATGAAAAGGGAATATGAATCCTATTCTATACTGTTCTTTGTGGAGACAATCTGAACCATTACTTTCTATCTAACTGACCACCTGCGCCAATATTTTACATTATATTCCAATAAGTATAAACTAACCTTTGTTCTATGAATGTGCTAATTCTGATTTGAGTGATGCTTCTGATATGAGAACAAAAGGAGACTTTTGTTGGAAAATAGAACAAACAACTATAACTATACCTGTTCAGCTTATCAACAGCATGTACATTGGCATTATTCTCTATTAAAAATTCTGCCATTTTTTCTTTGTTTTCCTTTAGAGCAAGCAAAAGTGGTGTGAGGCCATCCTGTGGAAATAAAAAATTAAAATAAGTCATAACTCATGAAAGTCCCTATTTCTCCCCTGAGTTGAATATGAACACGAGAGGAAATAAACAGCAGGCTCTACCTCCTCACACACTCCCCTCTCTTTGAATGCCACAGACCCCAGCATGTAAAAGGTAAACATTATCAGAGGTTAGAGCAACATTTCTCAAGAATATGTCCCTTCTTGAAGTACTATACCCCCTAGAAAGATTTCATGAACATATATTTAGGACCTACTATACAACAGTACGTTCTAAGCCTAGCATTAAAGAAATTGTGAGAATGTTGCTTAGTCTCTGTCTGAAAACACTTTTATGGCAAACATTCGCTTCTATTGTTGATGATCTTCTTGTTTCTTCTTCCTGTGGTTGTTCCTGTACTATCTCTGTATCTTATCTGAGTACATTGGAAACTGTGTATACTGGTATTAGAACTAGGAAAGTGAAAGGGAATACCAAACTCAAGAGACACAGGATAAAAAGACAAACAACTACAAAAGCAATACTTGCAAAACTGTTTGGTGTAAACCAACTGAACAACTCATGGGGGAAAAGGGAAAGGGGGAGGGGAAGGGGGGAATGAGGGACGAGGTAACAGTACACGAAATGTATCCAGGGCTGGGAATATGTCCTAGTGGCAACAGAACTTGCCTTGGGTTCGATTCCCCAGCACCACATATATAGAAAATGGCCAGAAGTGGCGCTGTGGCTCAAGTGGCAGAGTGCTAGCCTTGAGCAAAAAGAAGCCAGGACGGTGCTCAGGCCCTGAGTCCAAGGCCCAGGACTGGCAAAAAAAAAAAAAAAAAAAAAAAAAAAAAGAAATGTATCCAATGCCTAATGTATGAAACTGTAACCTCTCTGTACATCACTTTGACAATTTAAAAAAAAACAAACATTCACTTTGTAAGAGATACAGTTCAATGGGCACAATGATTAAAAAAAAAAATCTTTCCATTTGATTCTTATTTTTGTAGTAGCATGACCTAGATTCCAGCTTCTGCCTCTCCCAATGGGGCACTAAGGAAATTGGAAGTTAAAAGACATAATATTCACATAGACTTTGACATTCTTATTACTATTTTTAAGTAGTTGTACAAAGAAGTTGCCATTGAACAAAACAGTTTATGAACACAATGAATCTTACTGTCATCCCTCCAACATTTTTTACCCATCCCTCCTGTCCCTACCCCCTCCCTCACTCCTCCTAATTTTGTAGGATATATATTAGACTCTTGACTGCATTCTCCCCCTCTTCTCTTCATTCACCTACCCTGTTACCCTTGATCTCACCATTTTGAATACCTGCTTCCTGGTGTTTTATTTTGCTAAACTTTGATTTTTCTCTTTTTAAGAATTTATACACAATGGAATTTAATGCCTCTATCAGAAAGAATGGCATTGCCCCATTTGTAAGGAAATGGAAGGATTTGGGAAAAATTATACTAAGTGAGGTGAGCCAGACCCAAAGAACCATGGACTCTATGGTCTCCCTTATTGGGAATCATTAGCACAGGTTTAGGCAAGCCACAGCAGAGGATCACAAGAGCCCAATAGCTATACCCTTATGAACACATAAGATGATGCTAAGTGAAATGAACCCCATGTTATGGAAACAATTGTTATATCACAGTTATAACTACTTTCAACTTCCCATGTGTATCTGTAGCTTCTATTATTGACGATGTTCTTTTATCACCTTCCTGTGGTTGTATCTACACTATCTCTGTAATCTTATCTGAGTATATTGAAAACCACGTATACTGGTATTAGAACTAGGAAATTGAAAGGGAATAACAAAATTGAGAGACACAGGGTAAAAAAAGACAAACAACTACAAAAGCAATACTTGCAAAACTGTTTGGTGTAAGTGAACTGAACACCACATGGGGGGAAAGCGAAAGGGGGAGGGGGGAGGGGGGTATGAGGGACGAGGTAACAAACAGTACAAGTAATGTATCCAATGCCTAACGTATGAAACTGTAACCTCTCTGTACATCAGTTTGATAATAAAAATTACGGAAAAAAAATAAATAAAATAAAATAAAGAATTTTCCCTTGAATCTACCATATTCCGGTTAATACCTTTGTATATACTTTCATACTACCTCTCTTATTTACTAAAGATTTTTCATAACTGTTGGCTATCTCAACAAAATTTTATCCTCACTTTTTACAGATAATTCTGTGGCCTTGATAATTCTGTGACCTTTTAAAGTCATTTTTCTCCCATTTCCAGGTTACTTACTAGTTGTTGTTGTTGTTTTCAGAAACATGTACATGAAAAATAAAACTGAAGTAATTTGTCAGTAATAACTTTATGCTAACGAATATGAATAATTTTACATAGTAACTAAAACTCAATCACCTCGGTCACTGGCACGAAGAGTCAATGCACTTCTACCTATGATTAACCCCAAAGGTTACAAAAATATAGAGTCCAGACTTATGCTGAGACCTCCAGAAATTAAAATGGACACTCTGTTTATGGAGGCAAACTAAGTTCTCAACAGTAGGCCACAGTTAGTGGGGGTTTATGCTCTTGTATGATCCCACATGGTTGGGGATAAAAGAAAGATTTAGATGTGAAATCGTTTCTTTCTTTAATATCATGTTTTACCAAAAATATCATACCATAAAACTTTTTTAAAAGACTCAACAGAACTACTTCAAGACAACCACTTTTACAGTACTTACTAATATCTCTTTAATAACCCATTAACTATTAAATCTAATTAATAGATCAATTCAAGGAATACCTGAAATTTAAATTACTGACAAAAAACTTATTCTTGTTCTTCCTAACCTCAAAATGTTTTTATTAGAGATGCAAAATTGCTGAGATATCAAACATTTCCCAATCAGCAATAATACTGCTTATATAAAAGACCTGACAAATATGTACACATATAAAAATACAGTATGAAGAACCTAAATAGTACAGTACATGTGTAAAAAATATGGCATCCAAATATCATGACAGGGAACGTATTTCAGGACACAAACAGCATGCATGAAGGCATTATGTTTTTCTTTTTTTAGTGTTTTATTGTAAAAGTGAAGTATAGAGGGGTTACAGTTATATAAGTAAGGAAAGGAGTACAATTATTGTTGAACATTGTTCTACCCTCCTTCCAAGCACTCATGCCTGTAATTCTAGCTACTCAGGAGGCTGAAATCTGAAGAAAGTCTCACTCTCAAGTCACTAAACTACCAAATAGCTGAAAGTGGGGCTGTGGCTCAAGTAGCAGAGTACAAGCCTTAAGAGAAAAGAAGCTTAGGGACAGTGTCCAGGTCCTGAGTTCAAGCCCCAGGACCCACACACAAAACAATAAGATCATTTCTGTCGCATCCCTCCTCCACACAGCCAGACCTTCCTCACTTGACAATTTGGACAAAAGGAAAAAATAAAAATTCAGAGACAGTCACTTGCTGAATACTCCATTTAATTTATCCACTAAAGGAAAATGTCAGTAATGGACCAAGAAATTCAAATTACAACTTGATTTCATTTTCCAAAGTTACAAAATAAAATAACCCTCACCTCTCAGCTCGAGGCTATACTTTTAAGAACACAGTTTAAACAATTATCTAGGTATCTATTCCTACCAGAAAAGGATAAAATGAAAGAAAAGTGTTCGATCTTTCCGCATCTAGTCACTTCTGGCCAGGATTCTTCAGATTCCAACTAATTTCATCTCTAGGCAACTCTGCAACTTCAACATAATTTCCTTTACCACATTAAGGAATATTATCCCCAAACTGAACAGCATCTTTTCTAGCACAAAAACTTTTTGAAAGAGTTTAAATAAACAAACCGTTTTTGGTGTTTCCCCTCAATTACCTACCATCAAATCGGCCTGCATCGTCATAATTGCTTTTCCTCTACTCTTTTTATGCTCCAGTCTTACCTCAGAGGGAAAATTCACTTTGATAAATTTTTCAACAAGGTTTGCAGGTTGCTTTGTTTGACTGTGAAGAAAAAGCCCGCGTGCAAGGACAGTTCGACCTGCGCACTCTGAACCTTGTATGGAAGCAGTATCATCATTTGAGGTAAGCTCACTGAGAACTAATTTTTTTTTTTAACATTTTCTTTCACTGAAGACTTGGAACTTGCACACGTGGAACACAAGCCGGCTCACTCTACCTTGGTTTGCGACTCAATACTGGCATTGTAGGCCAGCAGCGTGGCCACCATGGGTACACTGTCACTGTAGATGGCATAATGGATAGCAGCATTGCCACCGGCGTCCCTCACGTTTGGATCCGCGCCGTATTTCAGGAGAAGAGTCACACACTCCTCATGCTGGCCCTGGGAGGCCTGTGGACATCACAGCAAGAAACAACTCATCAATGCGAGGCGCTCAGGGGACGCCTTCCACACATGTCACCAATTGATTATTTTTATTTTTTTAAAGAGGGATAAGACTATTTGATTGTTGGAATACATTGATAGATTGGGTAATTCACATTGCAGCAGAAATACCCATCATATCATAAGCAAATTAAGAACTTTCTGAATTTGTCACTAATCTTCAATCACAAGTCCCAGAAAATAGTACCTAATTAGCATATAAGATGCCAAGACTATGGTAACAGTACAATGGGAGACTCACTCTCTGGCTATCAAATATGTAGAGTAACATAAGCCTTTGACTAAATAAACAGGACTTTAGTCAACATGTCTATTTGGCATGCAAATTTAACTCATTTGTGGTTCATTTGTGGTTCAATATTGCAGTGGGATACACTGATTCTAATCAAGGAGATTTAAATAGAATTTGAAAACCAAACAGTAAAAACAGGGATGTGACAGTAATAAGAATCCACTTCCCAATTTTACAGCTAAAAATTAATACGAAGTAGAAACAGAGATAGATAGGTGACACGTATATTACTGTAGGGAATTCATTTATAGTTCCCTATTATCTTAAGTTATAAACATAATAAGGATTTTTTTCATACAAAAATTATTTTTAAAAAGTCTCAAAGGAAAGACACAACTTCTGTGAAGTGTTGTGCGACCAGGTGTGAAAGGCTGTAGAACCCAGAGGCCCCGGGTGGGTGGGTGGGCAACCATAGACCTCCAGAGAGGCCCAGCTCCTCTGCCACGCGTGGGATGCGGAAAGCTCCACAGAGCAGCACACTGGCTAACCAATGTCCCTGACCACAACGTTCAAGCTGCACTCATGGCTTCAACGACCCTCTTAAGACTGTGGGAGAGGGGCCTGGGACAACTGATAAGAAGTTCCTGGTGCAACGGGGTCCTTCCTAATTGATGAGCAAGCTCTTGATTGTTGCGTTGTGATGCCTTGATTGTTTTTGTACTGTCTTTGTTTGATTTGATACCGTGTTGACAGCTTTTCCTCTTGGCATCTCCTGTGACTGATTCTTCAGTTCTATCTTCAGCTGCTCCCGTAGGGCCTTGACCTGTGCCCGCCTTGGTGGCCGCCATGGTGCTGGCCCCAGAAGCCACACTCAGGAGCTCGCGGCTGCTCAACTGGTTATTTTTTAATGTGATCACTTAGTTTTCATTTTAAGCTTTGTTATTGGGGAAGAGAGATATTGAGACAGGCTCTGTTTCCAAAGTGTTGGGATTACAGGTATACACAACCATTCCTAGCTATTACTTTAAACTGCTTAAATCAAACCCATGTCCTGAGGAAATTATTTACTGCTAGTTACCTTTATCAGAGCTGTGCTGTCGTCACTGTCTCGAATATTAAGCTCACACTTCTTCTCTATGAGAAGAAGCACGATATTTGGATGTCCATAGGCACAAGCATAATGTAGAGCAGTCCTGTGAAATGAGAAGATCTATGAAAGATAATAGTCAAATTATATGGGGAGTTTTAAACATCAAATAGCATGTAATTTAAATTTTTCAGAAGGAAGATTAGCCTGTTTGATTGAATTTGTTGTAATAGTTTTAAACAAAGGGCTCTATATCTGCAATTCCTTGCAGAGGTGAATTTCTTTTTGAAGAAGTAACATATAGACTTTAAACATGACATTTGGATCCTACTTTAAATTCTGTTATCAATTAGCTATTGCTTAGCTTATCTATGAAATCAGTAACTTAGAGGTTTCTCATTTATGTAATGAAGAGCAGTTTAATACAGAGGACTACAGTGATGCTTCCATGAGAATTTAGGCAGAATATGTACAGTACTGTACACGTCAGCTCACGTCCCATTATAATTACTACTACTTCTACAAACATAACCTCTTGGTGACATGAAGTAATGCAATTATATCTGTCCTGCAGATAAGTTTTCAAGGGCTATATATTTCTGTAAATCCAAGTTTCACAAGTTAAGACATTTGAACTACATTGTTCATTTGACCTTGGTCTCAAGATCCTCCAACTTCAGCTGTTTAGAGACAAGTGTCTGGCTTAAGATGTTCTTTTTCTCACATGTTGTATTAGTATATGTTCATTGTATAAACAGTTTCATGTTTTATTTCCCTATTTGCCTATAAAATGCTTAGATCACACCTAAAATGGTGATGTTCTCCGTGGTCTGCCTGATGGTAGGACAAACTTGAAAAGGCAAGAGGCGGCTCATGGGTTGAGAAGTAAGAACCAATCAACTTTACTGTCATCTACCAACAGCAATCTGCTGAGAAAGGTCTTTCGGAACTCCAAGGCTGTCGACAAATCCTCCTTGCACGGAGTTACTTTTCAGAACTAGGCCCATGAAGAAGCCACACACTGGCACCAAGGGAACCTACTGAGGAGTAAAAATGGCACTCCGAATACTTGAGTGTGAAATGTAAAAAAAATAAAAAAGAAAGACAAACACTGAGCCATCATCCCATTTCAAACATCCCTCAGAAAAGGACATGTATAGAGGGTATATAATGACCCGGAACGGGTAGTGGATTGCACGGGATAAAATTCTAGCTCTGAAGTCGATGTGTTATGAGACATAGTTGTGCACTGCGCAGTTATGTGCAGTGACATGCGGATCTGTGTTGTTTACAATGATAAGAACCTTCATGGTAATATGTGGGGGAGCCTTGACGTCACTGACGGGGATCAATTGAATGGTTTTTTTTTTTAAAGACTAAGCACATAAACTGATATTTTTTTTTTACACGTTTTCCTTTCTTTGTTGTTAAAGTGATGTACAGAGGGGTTACAGTTTCATACCTAATATACCTAATTTCTTATCCAACTTGTTACCTCCTCCCTGGCTCCTCCCCCCCCCCTTGGCCTTCCCCTTCCCCCCCTTGCCTTCCCCTCCCCCCACCCGCCCGCACCTGTTGTTCTCGTCCCGGGCGTTGGCGGCCTCCGGCCCCGCCCGCAGCGTCCTCCGCACCAGGCCCAGGTGGCCCCGGCTGGCCGCCTCGTGGATCTTCCCGGAGGCGCGGTAGCCGGCCAGGAGCCTGGCGGCGTCGGGGCGCCCGGCCTCGGGGCTCGGGGGGCTCCGGCGGCCGCCGCAGCACGGGGGACCCCCGCGGCCGCTCCCGGGGGCCCTTCCCGGGACGCGGCGCCTCCCCGGACCCCCGGCCCCGAACCCGGCCCTGGCCATCCCCGAAAGCCCGCTCAGCGCTCCGCGACGGAGGCCCGCAGATCCCCACGGAGCCCGCGCTCAGCCCCCCACAGCCCGCAGCTACCCGCGGCCTCGAGCGGCGCGGCCCCGCTGCCAGGCAACGCGGAGACGCGGGCCCCGGAGCGCGGGGCCTGGGCGGGCGCCCCGGGCGGGCGCACGGGGAGCGCGGGGAACGAGCTCCGAGGGCCGGCGCGCGAGCAGCTGCTCCGCCACCCTCACCCCCGCCCAGCGCCTCCGGGTCGGTCAGGCCCCAGGCTCCCGCTCCCCAGCGCCTCCGGGTCGGTCAGGCCCGAGGCTCCCGCTCCCCAGCACCTCAGGATCAGGTCGGTCAGGCTCCAGGCTCCGGCTCCCCAGCGCCTCCGGGTCAGGTCGGTCAGGCTCCAGGCTCCGGCTCCCCAGCGCCTCCGGGTCAGGTCGGTCAGGCTCCAGGCTCCAGCTCCCCAAAGCCTCCCGGTCAGGTCGGTCAGGCCCGAGGCTCCCGCTCCCCAGAGCCTCCCGGTCAGGTCGGTCAGGCTCCAGGCTCGTGCTCCCCAGAGCCTCCCGGTCAGGTCGGTCAGTCAGGCCTGAGGCTCCCCACGGGCCTCTCCTCCGCCTGGGCCCAACCGCGGGGCTCCCAGCAGGAGAGCCCTAGCCTGAGCGCCCAGGCCCCAGGTCAGGCCTTGACCACCACCACCACCACTACCAATGACAACAAAAAGGTGTGCAATACCCAGACAAAACACACATGGTGACAGTGAGTAACACAAGCTGATTTTACTATTGTTAAAAAAAAAAAAAATGAGGCCATCAAGGCTTCTAACACACAGGCATTTGAGGATTCTCCAAATACATGCAATAGCATCAGTACATAGAATTCTAATGCGTTTAGTAAGCAAATAAGAACATATGGAACGTATAAAGCACAACATTGATCATATTATTAAACCAGAATAAATAATAATAAAAACTAAGAAACAGTTCTAAGAGAATTTTTTTTTTTGGTCAGTCATGGGGCTTGAACTCTTGAACTCCGGGCCTGAGCACTGTCCCTGAGCTCTTCAGCTCAAGGCTAGTGCTTGAGCCACACACAGCACCACCTCTGGTTTTCTGGTGGTTAACTGGAGATAAGAGTCTCATGGACTTTCCTGCCTGGGCTGGCTTTCAATGGTGATCCTCAACCTCCTGAGTAGCTAGCCACCGGTTCCTGATTCTAAGGGAAATTTTTTAAACCTTTAAAGTTAGATAGATGCTAAAATATTAAAAACTTGGGAAATCAGCAATGTGACATCATATTATAGATGCAATGCAATCTCAAGCAAAATCCCTGCGTTGCAGTTTGGCAATTTGATTGCAGAAGCTGTATGGATCCTGAACATCTCAAAGTCATGGGGACAGGGTTGGGAATATGGCCTAGTGGTAGAGTGCTTGCCTTGTATACATGAAGCCCTGGGTTCGATTCCTCAGCACCACATATATAGAAAAAGCCAGAAGGGGTGCTGTGGCTCATGGCAGAGTGCTAGTCTTGAGAAAAGGGAAGCCAGGGACAGTGCTCAGGCCCTGAGTCCAAGCCCCAGCACTGGCAAAACAAAACAAAACAAACAAAGTTGTGGGGACAAAGCCTTAGAAGGAAACAGAGACAGAAGGCTTCACAGAGTAAGCTATTGGCACTAGGTGAACTCAGAAGCATGTTCAACCCTAGGACAGTCAGGAGGAATCCACACCAAGACAGAGGGACAGCGAACATAGGCTCGGTCATAGAACAGGACAACCTGGCACAAGGATTATGCGGAAAAATTGATGCTGCATACAGTGAAGAAAAGAGATGGATGCCATATAAGGTGGATTTCACACCGAATTATAAATACTCTGAGGATAAGAGGTGTCAATTTCCCATCAGAAACAGGGATTACAAAGGTGACGTCCAAGCTCAGGGTTAGATGCTTGCCTAACATGAATGTAATCTTGGCTTAAATCCACAACATTATTATTAAAAAAGAAAAATACTAGCTCAGTACTGGTGGCTCACACCTGTAATCCTAGCTACAGGAGGCTGAGATCTGAGGACCCTAGGAGGCAAGTCCATGAGACTCTTATTTCCAATGAACCACAAAAAGCCAGAAGTGAAGCTATGGCGTACATGGCAGAGTGGTAACCTTGAACAGAAAGGCACAATACCCAGGCCCTGAGTTAAAGCCCCAGGATCGGCATAAGGAAAAAAAAAAGAAAGAAAGAAAAAAAAAAGACCAAAAAGAAAAAACTACTGGATCCTGAAAGTGCATTAATATAGGTTGGGAAAGATAAGGGAGAATGATCAAGAATCATTAAAAAAATAGATTCATTGTACCCATAAACCCCTTGGTTAAATAGCAACTCCTTTTTATAATTACTTAAACATAAATTTTAAAAAATGGTGAAAAGAAAAATCTGCAATACAAAGGAACCCTAATATTTAACAACATAAATGTCATGATAATCAGACTCTAGAACTGTCCCAAACTGAGGAAGGCTAAAGACACAAGACAACTGGATAATGGTATCATGGGTTGTGACAATCTCTCCTCTTGAGTTTTATTAAATTTTAAAGTATGTTATTGAGGTAAGTGGCAAAATCTAAATAAAATTTTAGGTTAAATAATATTTAATCAATATTAATTTCATGATTTCTTCTGCTACACTGTCATGTCAAATAATTCCTTACTTTCAGAATACATGACTTTAGCCAGAATTTGTTTTAACAAGAAAGAATTTAGCCAGGCACTGGTGTCTCACACCTATAATAATAGCTAATCCAGAGGCTGAGATATGAGAAATATGATATGAAGACAGCCAGGGTAGAAAACTCCATGAGATTCTTTTTAATTAATTTATTTATTTACTGTCAGAATGATGTACAGAGGGGTTACAGGTTCATATGTAAGGCAGTGAGTACATTTCTTATCCAACTTGTTACCTCCTCCCTCATTTTCTCCCACCCTTCCCCTTCCCACTCCTTCCACCCCCCCCCCCTTGTAAAGTTGGTTTACTGCTTATTGTCTTCTAAGCATTGCTGTTGCATTGGTTCACCTTTTATCCTTTGTCTCTCCATGAAACAAAGCATGGAAGAGACTTTGTCTCTTCCATGAGATTCTTATCTCCAATTAATCAGCAAAAAGCCAGAAATAGAAGCATAATTCAAGTACTGGAGGACCAGGGTTGAAAGAGCCTTTTAAGAGCATGAGGCTGTGAGAACAGCACTAGAACAAGCACTTATGAACACACACACACACATACACACACACATGAATTTAGGAATAAACACAAGAATTTAGGAATAGTCTTCACTTCTTCAAGTAATATATTGTTTATACTTATTTTAGAAAGAAAGGATGAGAAGGAATAATGAAAATGTAATAAAATACTGATATGTGTGGAATAGTGTCCAAGAATATAGTGTGGCAATCTGACAAATTTTCTACAGAAGTCTAAAAATATCAAAAGAATATTTCCAATTAAATGCATTTTAAAAATAACAGAAGAGCTATAAATATAATTCTTGTTTGGAAAGTTTGCCTATCAATTATAAGGATGTTGGTTTCATTCCCAGTACCACAAATACAGCAATAATAAGTTTATATTCATAAAGTATAGCCAATACCTAACCTCTATATTATTGAGAAGTATAATGTATAATCTCAGAGTTTGTTTTGCCACTGCTCCAGTCTTTTAAGTGAGCTCAGTATATTTTGTCAAAATAATTCTTGTGAAATTAATGTAGCTTGTGAATTTGTTGTTATTCAATAAATTCTGACATTGTGGAAAGACACAAATTTCTAACACAGCTTGAGCATGACACCTTGCTACTTAGGAGGCTAAGACATGTCAAAGCTATCCCGGGGAGAAAAGTCATCAAGACTCCATCTCCAAAGCAACTACAGAAAACTGTGGTGGAGACATGGCTTAAGTGTAGATCAACAGCTGGAGCAAGCCAGCCCATCATTCAAGCTAAGCAAGCAGGTGGTCCTAAGTTTCAAACCCTAGTAATGGAGTTTAAAGGTACTGGCTACGGTGCCAATGCAACAAAATTTCTATTTCTGTCTATATATTATGAAAAGAATTAGAAACTGCAAATAATGCTTCAGTAAACTGATATTTATTTCCATTCAATCATTGGTATGTTGGCTATGTTGGAACTGATTAAACAGCTACTGCTCAATAGTTTCAGTGTGCAAAACTCCATAATACTGGGTGACATTTGCAGATTCATTTATATGTTACTTATTAAAGCAAAGAAATCATTGCAAGTCTTTGATTTTTAATTATAGATAGTAAATATAAGAATATTTCCTTTCAATATGTGATACATGTATATACTTAAATGTGATATATATATATACAGTCCAACAAACAAAATTTTAACTATCATAAATACACTTATTATATAAGGTATCTGTAAATTCTTGTCATTCTCCCTAAGGTAGCTACTGAGATGACATTTCAATCAGTCATGAGTGAGAAGCTTCCAACTGCGTAGAATCAAGTTCAGCAGTAGCTAGAAATTAAAAGTGAGAATTATATTCTATATCTCAAAGACTGTAGTCAATAAGTCAGTAAAAATACCCGGAACTTTGTCATTGTTAACAAGAAGAATATGTACTGCACTTCAGTATAACATAGCTTTAAATATGATTTACCCATACTTCCACACCAAGTGCTAAAGCCTCAGTTTCCCATAACACATTCATTTACTCAACAGTCATGTGCTGAAGTATTATGACAACTCCCCAACAATTATATCCTATAACCCCAGAACTGATTAAAGGCAATGTACCCATAAACGCAGACATTCTGATAGCTCTAAAGAGCCCTGTCTGAGCATACAGAAGGGACATACATGTCCTTTAGTGTTAGTATTGTAGATTCTGTGGTGGAGGTAATGTTGACATCTGAGGAATAAGAGAAAAGTACACCACAGAACTGGGAAGCAGGAAATAAAAACATCTAAAGTGCAATAGGACACTTGTGCGATTAAAAGTAGTTCAAGTTGGCTAAGCTTGAACAAATGGACAAGGGCAAGAAATGAGGCTAAATAACTTTAAATAATTGAAATGGCTTGGAGACTTTTAGTCCATGTTAAGGAATTTAGAATTTTTCTGAGGGAAAGGGGTAAGCTAAAAATATATTAAAAGAGAGACTTAAAATAACACAGTTTGAACTATAATTGCCTGCCTATGTGTTTATTATATGAGCTGGCTTTTTGCCATCATCTTGACAGAGAAATTATGATATACACATTTTCTATGAATAATTTAAGAGCATAGGTGGATAGTTGCACAGCAATGATAAAGTGAAATGTGTGCTTCCCCAAACAATAAAGACTTGTGAGATTTTTCTAACTACAGAACATGAACAAATGAAAAATAAGTGTATTTTCTTCAGAAATGTCCACATTCTACAGTTTTTATTCCATCTGTACATATGAAAATATTTCACTAGAATCTGTTAAACATTTTACTCATATTTATTTCAAAATCCATGAAGCTACAATTAATACATTAATTCAACCACATACCTTCTATTTGTCTACTGCTCTGTTTTGCCATCTTCCTCTGCCTCTGAAATAAGTTAATTGTATTTAAAACTTTTAAATTAAAAAAGATATATTACAATTTGAATTACAAATCACTTAGAAAATGTGGCCTTTAAGTAACATAGAAGCAATGAGACTTAACTTGAATATTATTTCAATTTTTAAAAATTTTGTTTGCTACTTTATATTAATATGCTAAAAAGACTACAAATATTAATCCATTAGTATATTATTTCAGAAGGTATTATATTAATACAAACA
Organism: Perognathus longimembris pacificus; assembly: GCF_023159225.1. Classification (NCBI taxonomy): domain Eukaryota; kingdom Metazoa; phylum Chordata; class Mammalia; order Rodentia; family Heteromyidae; genus Perognathus; species Perognathus longimembris. Next base: position 18,655,715 of record NC_063178.1, read on the forward strand.
TTAAATAATTCAACAGATACACTAAATCCATTATTTGTGATCCCAGCCCAACTTATAAATTTTTTTATCATCTTTTCCACGTAAATGTATTTTTTCATAAATTGAATTTTCTTGATCTTCAGAAAGTTAATTATTCAGCAGGGTGTAGTGGTATATGCTTATAATCATAATTACTTAGCGGAAAGAGCTAAGATCATAGTCATAGCCAATCGAGACTAAAGTATAAAGTCCTATCAAAAGAAAATTAGGCAAAAAAATGACTGAAGATTGGGTTCAAATACTAGGGTACTTGATTAGCAAATGCAGACCTCTGAGTTCGATAATCAGCATAGTCAGGCAAAAGGGAGATTAAAAATTGAACCCAGATCACTATGTTTTATCACCATAGACACATGAAGGAATTGCTGCTGTCATAATAGCTCATAAAACACTAGTGAACAAAGATTTTAAGTATTATGCTATCTAGATCAGAACTACAACAACAAAAAAACTAAGGATAAATGTAGGTTTATATTTACCTTTTTCCAGGACTGACCTTGCACGGTGACTACTGTGTAAAGATCTCTTCTCTTTCTTCAGCAAACATTTTCTGTTGGCAGCCTCTAGCTCTTCCTCAGTCCTGGGGTAATTGCAAAAGACAAATATTTAGTAGCTCATTACCTGGACTATTCCTAAATAACTTACTTCTTAATGCCACATGTCAAAACAGAATTCAAGATTAAACAGTCTTAAACCTAAAAGTACATCAAAGCATACCTCCTGTGCAAAATTACAGGTACAAATTGTTGTGGGTTTTTTTTAAGCATCTATTTCCAGGAAGATTTTGAACTAATAAGACCTCCAAACAAAGTAGTAGGAAGAAAATAGTTTTCTGTATCACATGGTGTATCAGATGATACTGGTCTTTCTAGGGGGCCTATTCTAGTAATGTTTCTGAGGCTGTCAGTGGAAATAAAACTATGGGAGATAATGGATATGTTCACACTCAACTATAATAATGATTTCAATATATGTCAATACAATAAAACATCACATTGTACTATAAAGATCTAGATATGTATATGGATTTATATATAGATGAAAATTCATTTATATAAATGAATATATACAAATGGACTAATAAAGGTTCTACTATGAAAAAAAACAAATGGACTGAATTACCTAAACATATATAAATATGTATACATGGAATTTAAAATGAAACTGAAGATAGAAAATAAAATGATTGTATTTACTAAACCAACAAGGGATTTAAACAAACATCTCCTAAAGACATTTTCAAAAGCTTATTTTCACCCATGTGTTCGTTGCACTTATAAACTGTTAAATTAACCAGTCAGGAATACTTCAGAGTAGCAGTTTGTAGGGATGAAAGAGAAAGCGGATTTGGTAATCAATAAAACATCTTCAGATAATTGGCTTCTCATATCATTACCAAGACATCTGAATTGGGACATAGCCTTTTTTTTCTTCCACACACTTCCTCACACTGATTAAAGTACTATGATTAGTAGTAGTAATGACTACTTATTGTTATCATTATTATATGCAGTAGTGCTAGGGCAGTGCACTATTACTGAGCCATGTGTTCTACTACTTGGTTTTGAAATAAGTCTTACTTTCTGCCCCACGGCAAGACTGAGATCACGTATTTTCGTCTTCTGGTAGTTGGGGCCCAGGTGTACGCCACTGCACCAAGCTTCCCTCCACTGAGTCAGTCTCATGAGCTTTTCTCCCCATCTCAGACTCCCATGTAGCTTGGGGGGACAGGCATATTGCATTGCAAGAGGTCACGGGTAAATAAAGGGGTCTTATCCATTTTTCTGTGAGACGGACCTCAGACTATGAATCTCCTGTCCTCAATTAGCTGGGAGTACAGAGCTCAAGCCCTGATGCCCAGCCAATTAAGGAATTGTTCTTTGCCACTTAGCAAGTGCTATTTATCACTTTCCTTAATTCTTGCATTAATATTAATTTCCAGTTCCTTGAATATTCCTATTTGTCGCATAGGAGAAAAAAACCCAACAGGACAGGTTTTATTCCAAGGAAATGTCAGTGATAACACTGAAGTCTCCAATAAAGGAAAGTTCATTCCACAATTTGCTCTGTAGCTAGCACTTGACTATTTGGGTTTACATTGCAGTCTTCGAAACAATAGCTTCACTTGTTAATATTTATATTTAAGGAAATGATAATGAAAGCTTTATATCAATATAAGTGGTTTAATTTTAAAAGCCTCAAAAACATATCACTAAGCCCGGTGCTAGTGGCTAATGCCTATAATCCCAGCTATTCATGAAGCTTAGATCTGAGGATCCTGGTTCAAAGCCAGCCCAGGCAGGAAAGTCTGTGAGACTCTTGTCTCTAATTAAGCACCCAAAAAGACAGAAATGGCATTGCCCTTCAAAGTGGTAGAGTACTGACCCTGAGCACAAAAGCTCAAGGATAGCCTCTAGGTCCTGAGTTCAAGGCCCTGGACTGGCACACACATACACACACGCACACACATACACACACACACACAAAATAGCCACTGAAAAACTGATTAAGTGAGTCTTAAAAAATAAAACGGAAAGATTATACACTGTCCTGGGTTAACAGTATATGTGTAAGTGCATTTCCGAACATTATTTTCCAAAATCATTTCATATGCCACTAATCTCAATAAAGTGGTTCAGCAAAATTATGCTTTAAAAATTCATGAATATGCTCAGTTCTTTCCCAGTTCAGGTTGTAACTTACTTTTTTAGCTCACTTAATAGTGATACTATGCTTTTTGCTTCTTCTTTGAACAGTTGGTTATATTTTTTCACTTCGCTTTTATTCAACTGGCTGTCAGCTTTCATCTTAAAAAGTTCAATTTCAAGATCTTTTAGACTGAATATCATCTCACTTATTGTTGAATCGGTATTACAGTCACTTAACTGCCTTAAATTTTCAGGATCTTCATTTTGTTTCTAGAGCATGTTAAAAAATATTGTTTTTAAAAAAATTAAGTCCCTTTACAAGTAATTAATGCTAAAAATGTGAGAAAATAATTACATATGAATTAATTTTCATTTGTCTTAGGTTTCAGTCTGTTGATTTGTTAGACAATATGAAATGTGGGAAATAAGATACTGCGGGTTAAAATATTTATCTGCAGTATCAACCATATTAAATCTTAAAAAAAAAAAAACAAAAAACATTGAGCCAGGTGCTGGTAACTGACAGCTACTGTCATCCTATCTACTCAGGAGGGTGAGACCTGAGGATGGCGGTTCGAAGCCAGCCCAGGCAGGAAAGTCCATGAGACTTTTATCTCCAACAAATTACCTCAAAACAGCTAGAAGTGGCGCTGTGGCTCAAGTGGTAGAGTGTGAGCCTTGAGCAAAAAGCACCTCAGAGACAGCACCCAGGCCCTGAGTTCAAGCCCCAGGACTGGCCAAAATTAAAATTAATAATAATAACCCTGAATAATTTCTTTGTCTTTCTGTGAAACTGGAGTTGCCATGGCGCCCTCTGTATGCTGGGCTGCTGCTCCGCCACTGGAAGGCAGCAGGAGCCCTGCATCCACAGGCTACCAGGATTAGTCCTTGGTTTTGTTTTTTTAGAATTTGAGCAATGTAACTCAAGAGGTACCATATAATTGTGACCTACCATATACTCGTGAATAAGATCTTTGAATGTCAGGAATTTCTCTTCTAAGTCCTCCTGATTCTTCTCTAAATGTTCCCATTCCTTTTGGATGCTTTTTATGGACAATAAATCCTGCTCTAAACATTGGATATCTTCTTCCAGATGAGGACAGTTAGTAGATGCAGTATCCAGTTTTTCTTTCACATAACCCATCTTCATTAATGCAATATAGTTTGGTAATAAAGGATATAGCCTGAAAAGTGGCTAACATAAAACCATGTATAAATTCTGATACAAATTCAGTCACAATAAATAAGACTTTATAACCAATGCTTAATATACCTTATTAAAATAGTTTGAAACTTAAAATTTAAATCAATAGTAATTACTAATTTATACGTTCAACACTTGTCATCTTTGTCACAAAGCACCTGAAGTTGGCCCTAGGGATATTTTATTATAGATATAGATATAGATATAGATAGATAGATATAGATATCTATATATATATAGATATCTTTGCAAAATGATTCTAAACCACACCTTAGTGGAAAGCCTCTCACCCCTTCCCTCAATATTTAAGCCTAGTAAAATTACTGGCACAAACATTAAAAGGGCTGTGGGTCTCGCTCCAAAGAGTCTTCCTAGCAAGTGCAAGGCCCTGGGTTCAGTCTGTGGTATCCAGAAGAGAAATACTTACATTTTAAGAGAGGGGGGGACGATGATAGAAGGTAAAACATTGATCAAGATGTATTGTTTGCCTAAATTGATATGTTGAATACACACTCCTTTTTTTTAATAACTAAAGGTAATTTAAAAATTAAATAGTATTATCCTATTGTTTCCAGACAGTTCTATAATAAGCTAGTTGGTACTTCTCTACAACATTTAGCCTCCTGCATATTACTTGGCCTTCCCATTTGATTTCCAGTGAACAGAGTGGGGTTGCGGCCTCCCACGGCCTAGCCACTTTCCTACTATGAAACTGTAACCGCTCTGTACTTCATTTTGACAACAGAGAAATAAAAAATAAATTCAATAAAATAGACGATTACTCTTGTTTTTTTTTTTTTTAAAAGGGGGTGCGGCGGGGAGGAATGAGTTGTATACTGGTAGCCCACACCTGTCATTTTAGCTACTCAGTAAACTCACAACTGGAGCACTGTGGCTCAGTGTCAGCACAGGAAGAACGTTTCTCTGGACTCTGTCTCTACTAAAACTAGCAGAAAGCAGGAATTAGAGGCATGGCTTAAGTGGTAGAACACCACCGTAGCAAGCGGAAAGCTCTGAATTCGAACCCTAGTGTGGCTAAAATGAGGAGGGGAGGGCAGGCGTAGGCTTAAAAATATAGTCTTATATGCTTGTTATGCATTTTCTTACGCCTTACGTACTAGGGAAAGTAATAAGAGAGGAGGCAAACTTCCCCATAAGTATTTAAAATGACGACATTCTGT